>NC_061113.1:55214571-55271865 GCF_002878395.1 Capsicum annuum | reverse complement strand
TTTATATTTGGAGAAAAAATACACCAGGCCTCAGTACTTTTTTCTTCACGTTTTACTGTTCACTACTATTCACGGTTCGATCGGAATGTTCATAACTCGTCACTCGGGTGTCCGTTTTGGATGATCCACATATCGTTGGAAATATTATTCGATACCCTACGCAATGGTGGGTCATAATCTAAGACATTCCTCATGTAAAAATTTATAATTCATTCTAGAAGATAGAACCCAACACGTTTACGCTTAAAATTTCATCGAAAAATTTCTCGGGGTATTACAAAATACCTTCTCTAAAGAAACAGTGTTGCCTTTGCTAATTTGCACATACACATCTAAGTAAGTCGCACAATATATATCCCTGCTCCCAATGACCACACGTTTAAAACATAGCATTATTATCTATTTTATACGATTAATATTTACTACAAATTTTGATTTAAAAATACAATTATATTCTCATACATCCACTAGTCATATTATACATCATTATTCTATTTAGATTATCTCAGAACACTATGTTATATAAAAATAACTTAAAAATTATAGTACACGTAAATTTTCATCATGTTCTCTTCGAGAAATAGACTGGCTCCATGTCTAATTAGGCTTGCGACGTCCTCGATCACAATATACATTATCATTCATAGCCTTGATGATTTGTGAGTTGGACTATGATCTTCTCTAGTTGAATGACATACTATGTTGTTGTATATAATACAAACAAATCCACCTAATGTTTTCTTTAAAAACCACCTTAGCTGTATTTCATAAGAAAATAACTATAATTAAGTAAAGAATGGGATATGAACCAGAAAAGAAAAATTAATATATTTGAATAGAAAATGTGACCAGAAAAAAATACCAAGTGTACTCCCATAAAATAGGGTCTGGGGGTTATCACTTCCCATAATCGCATTATGGATGGTTAATATTAAGATGGACACGAGCCTAACAATTACCATTTTAAAGTTGGCAGCATCTGAACGAAAACTATACTTCTCATCAGATCCAAAATAGAGAAGCTCAAGCAGATCATTCTTAATCATCAACAATACTTCTTCAAAAGTCTCTAAGATAAGTAAAGATGATAAGAAGTTAGTGTCATTACTCAGTTCTGTTAGTCATCAATAACATCTTAGCAGAAACATACCTAGTGCACATGAAGAGAAGACCATTTAACCAAATGTATTTAGTGCTAAAGGTTTTGAAGATTTCAGATATATTTGAATTATTTTCCTTCAATATACTTGCTTCAACTTTTTCATCTTTCCGAGACTGCCGCATTTCATATTTACCTCTTCCTTTACTAGTTGTTCGTGAAGGAGCTTCCTTGATAGCCGAAGCCTTAGCATCCCCTGGAAGCTGGGAGTAATACAGATGACTCTGCCATAAAAAATAAACCAATTAACACTAAGATAATCCACATAACCTATTGCAACCGAAGAAGAAATAGTCCAAACAAAAAGAAAAAATGTCCAAAAAACTTTAGCATGAAAGAGTCTTTTGGGAAGAACTTGAACAGTATATACTACATAATGACATATTGATCACTGCCAGACAAAAGTAAAAAAAATATGCAAACTAAAGTTCTATACTTCCAGCGATTGAAAAGATGGAATTCAAAGTTCCACAACAAGATCTCGAGAACTTCCTACAAATGGTATTTAGGTGTCTATATTGCTTCAAAAAATCAGGTCATAATGATATTATTTAATATAATCTGCACCTATGCCTTATATCATTCTTTTCTCTATATAATAATAAATAAGTATTTCTTTTTATTTAAGACCATCAGCAAAAATGTGGACTCAAATAGCTAGGATACACTAGCAATAACTGCAAGAAAGCAAGGCCAGTACGCCTTGTTATGACCTATTTACATACCAAAAAATATCACCATAAAATTTCGTCCTTGTTATGACCTATTTACATACCAAAAAACATAAACATGTACGTCTGCCATGGTAGACTATGGTTGCACATAGAAAAATAAAGAAAGTTTGTTTATGCAGCCTGTGATCTGATGTTGGTATAGGCAAGCACCTGTACATGCTATATCATGCGACAAAGTTGGTGGAGGCAATTAAAATTTAGTTGTACATGGTACACCACCTGACCTGACCTCATTCAGTTTTGGGTTTAACCACCTATGGGAGAAATATAAGAGGTTTAGACATGGTTATTTTGTCCAGGAAGCAGTAAATTGAATGAAACAAATCGATTTAAAATATCCACTCATGTACGCTGAAGATATTCTCATGCTTATTCAGATTTTGAGGCTCATATTGCATCTAAATAAAAAATAAAAAGGATGAAGAAGACTGAAAAAGTTCTGTTACTTCTAAATATACTTTTATGAAACGGTAACATTATGAACGAAATTGTAATAACTTAAGAGAAGAATTTTTTTTACCGAGCATTATCTAGGTCAGTTCAATAAAATCCAGGGAAAGCATTGAGAGGTTTAAACTTATTGAGATGAAAATTTTTACTTTAGACAATTTCTTTCAAGCACCTTCAAGTTATGTATTACACATGCCTGACTATTTCATTATTGGACTTGCATAAGGTAAAGCAAAGAAACTGGTAAGAGAGTGGAGACCAAGTAGTTTATACCACAGATTGCTCATGATGTAATGGCATTCAACTTCTAAGCCAAGCATAATAAGAAACAAAAACTACTGCAGATGTCTGGAACTACAAAGGGCAACCTGCCCTTAGATCACTCTCTGGTGGTTGGTCCAGTACTGCTATGATTTTTGGCTGACTTCTTTTTTTTTTTGGTTTTAACCCGAATCGACTGTTGGAAGTATTCTTACCTTTTAAGCCTTTATTGTTGGAGTGCACGGTTTGACTTTTTGCCTCTTACCTATTTCTCCGGGAGCCATTGATGATGATAATGTTTGAACCTTTGTTGATAAGATAGAACCAAAACACTATCCTTAAACCTTATATTGTTTCATGTATTTCGACCTAAAAAAATAGAAAAATGACCTAACATGGTTTCCATTTGTGTCTTTTGATGAAGTACAATAATATCATTTAAAAATCATCAAAAATATCCTAAATTACAGAAGACAAAAAATGACTTAGCTCTAAAACAGAAGACCACAATGTTTAGCCCTAGATAAATCATAATACTCACTTGTGATCATCTTTTACACAACTGAAAAATGGTTAAAACATCATATTTATACTTCTTATTCCTAACCTTGTTAGCTTTATCTAATGTAGTGTATTGTTGTAAATTTAAAAGCCTAAAAATAATTGAGTATTATTGAAGCAAAGCATACAAAAAACTACTAATAATAATAATTATCCATTATTTAGTAGCAGTAGTAGCTTTGTGTCACAAAGGACTTCACCAGTTTATGTAGGACCTCAAAATTCACTTATATTTTAACCAATATTCAGGATATGTTACAGTTGATCTAATTGCTGGAAGAGCTATGTTATCTTACTTCATCGAATCGCTTCAAGATTCTGCTTCTAAGCCTTTGGTTTTAGGTCTCAATACTACCTTACAAGAGTATTGGCAGTACCAACTTGTTACAAATTTTAATTTTTTTTAATCATATGACTAAGTAGAGACCCAAAATATTGTAAATATAGGTTATACATAGACTTGCAGTTGGAATGAACTAACAAAGTCCAAAAAATGGTCAATACTGTTTACTAAAAAGGATATTCCGGTACACTAAAGCTTCACTTCAATGAGAAATGTATTCTCCGATTTGGGTTGTATTATTTCTAATTTCCCGTCAGTCACCCTCCCCAGACCCCACTTGGTGGGAATATACTGGGTACGTTGTTGTTGTTATTGTCCAACCTTTGTTTCTTTGATCGGACTTCAACTCGCACTTTCTGAAGTTGTCGTAGGTGATAATATTTTTTGAGTCATGTTGAGTATCAAATCATTTTTCAGTAAGAACTGTCGTAAAGGTAAACTTAGATTTTCATCTTGCACAATCATCGTCCGAAACTACACACTCTGTTCTCTTCTCTCACTAGACCGGAACTTGTTGATGACCTGAACCTTACAGCTCCAACCTATAGTTTCTTTTATCGACAGCTATTTCAGTACGACGGAGAAGGTGTAGATTAAATGGCAACATATGGTACAGAGAAAACTAATGAATGAAATACATGGTTTTAAAGATCCAGCATTTTATTATTCTTCCTCATAACTATTCATCTGACTAAGATGATCCATTTTACTGATTTTCGACATGCAAGGGTTTGGAAAAAAAATTCTAAAATAGTCCCGAACATTGCATAGCGATAAGCGTATAAAGAAACAAAGTTCACCTTCGAAGCAACACCACAACGGAGAGAAGCACCGGAATAAAAGGTCGATGATTTAATTTGTTGGGGAAATATTTAAGCCAAACGTCCTAACTTTTGCAACTTCTCGCTGAAATTATCAGATGTGAACCATATACTATAGATGCTCAGTAGAAGATTTGGAATAACGGATAATAAAGTAAGCAACTTGCAGAAGTAAGGAATCAAAAACAACAATATCCAGATCACCCAAACAGTAAAAGTCATCACTGAAGAGAACTCACAGAGACTGTGGAACCGGAAGCTTCTAAGTTGGGAATTTCTTTACCAAAAGTTGTAAGATAGAGTAGAAACGTTAAAATACAGAAATACTCTCCTAAAAATTGACAAATAGATCAAAAATGTTAAAACACAGAAATAGTCAAACAATGAAATCAAAAAATAAAGCATTTAAGAGAACTAACATAGCCGCAGGATACCTGCCACCTCAAAAAAATATAATGGCTACCCCTCGAAGCAACACCATTACATAGAGAAGCAATGGACTAAAGGGTTGACGATTCAATTTGTTGGTGGAATTTTTTTAACCTAAACGTAACTAACCTTTCCAACTCTTTTACGAAACTATTTAACATTGAGGGAAAAAATAGGACAGACCCACAAATTTGACAACCATAATTCATAGCTGAAATTATCGAATGTGAAACCACATATCATCATATATAACACATAGTTCATAGATTAGCAGGACACTTCAAATAACTAATAATAAATTAAGAAAGTTGCAAAATTAAGAAACCAAAAACAACAACATCCAGATCAACGAAACAACTAAAGTAATCAGTGAAGACAACTTACAGAGACTATGAAATTGCAAGCCTTGATGTAGTGAATTTCTAAGCAAGTTGCACAAATAAGAAAGTAAAAACAACAATGTCCAGATCAAAGAAACAACTGAAGTAATTAGTAAAAGGAACTCACAGAGAATGTGAAATGGCAAAGCTTCGGTGTAGGGAATTTTCCTTCTCTTTACCAAAAGTTTTGAGATAGAGTAACTTATACTCTCCTCAACAATTGACACGTTTGACTGGACCCAAAATTTGGCAGACACGTAGCTCATTACTCAGACAAACAAATGATGAGAAGACTATATTACCCCTATATAAATAACCAAAATGCCCATGTAAGGAAGCTGGTAGGACAACCTCCACCAGATTCCCACGGCACTTCTATGCATTAGGAAATCAATAATAAGAGCTTAAAGTAAAAAGTGTTACCAATCATCATTTGAACCATGTGGAGAGGCAAAAAGTGCACCCGCTTTCAAAGTACATAAAAACACCATCCTCCTGGCTCCATGGTTTCCTCTACTTCACTGTAGCCATAACCATGTCACCCATACAAGCTGATGGTAACCTGTTAAGCCTTGCACCAATACTTTTCACTGAAATAATGTTCAAGTTCTTTGCTTCGATATTGTCAGTGCAGTTGACGGTGGCTGCCACTGGAAAACCCAATGACATCCTGAATTTGCTCCCCACAAAAAATGATCAAGACAATTCCATCAGCTAATGTATTAGACTCGAGATGGAGACTAATACTCACCTTGCTAATGGTTTTATACTATAGATAAATGCTCCATGTATAATTTTGTGGTGATGGGATATCCTCTTCATATATTTCTTCATCTGAAAAGAACAATGTTCGAAAACTACATCAAAGTTATGTCGGAGAAAAAATTAATCTAATACGCAAAATGAATGTCAATGATCCTCTGTACATCAATTCCCAAATAGTTGACGTTGAATATATGAATCACCTTTTATTTATCACTACTATCATTATGGTAATTGTATTCTAATACAAGATAGTTCTTCCCCCAAAGTTTATTATGGTATTTTTGATCTGTAGAGTTCACATTTATCCATGCACTAACCTACAAGTCTCTAACTGGACTGAAAAGACTCATGGTAAACTCGGGAACTAAGTAGATGTAACAACAACATTTAAGTCTCTAAAATTCTCCATTCTCTAATGTTTCAAACTTTTCCAAATTAATCCTGAGAATACTACAAAAGCGGCAACAGAAAAAAGACAACCCCCCCCCTCATTTCCCTAAAAGTAAACTATATACTTGACTACTCAACTATCTTGCCAGCCACCTCTATTCCCTAACCCCCCCCCCCCCCACCCCCCCCCCCCCACCCAAAAAAAAAACAAACTGATCATTAGGATAACAACAAGAAAGTGACTTCAGTACTTTATTCACAAAGGACAGAAAGTAGATCCAAAAAGAAAGTGATCGCCAGCATTCTTGCACAATTACGAGAACCTAAATCACAAAAGCATTTTTATACAAGAACATACTACAAAATTCAAAACCATATAAAATAAAGAACAAATATCATTTTCATAACCAAAAACCTATATCAAATCATATGATTAATCAAAAGCATAACTAAAAAACAGATGATGCAAAAACTTACCGCAGGTGTAAAGCTGTGAACAATGACATAAGGGAAACAAGTTGCCCTCAGCACCACCTAATTCCATTAATAGGACTCTTTCTGCAGAAAAATCTTCCCATAAAGATCTAAAAGAGCTGAAATTAGGCAAAATTTGATGATTTTGGGCAAAAATATTCAATGGATTCGCAGAATTTGAAGAGAAATTTGGGCAAAGAACTAAGAGGGTTTTGAAAGTTCTGAGATCTGTGAGATATTTGGAAAAAGAGATCAATATATTTAGTAAATATTTTCTTTACTCATTTATTTTTGGCTAATAATAAATTGAAGGCAGAGTAAAATATTTTGGAGGAGAGCAAAAATTTTTTAATGAAAATTTAGGCCACATTTTTAAAATGTTGTCTTTAGAATTATAATAATGCCATACTTAAAAGTGTAGTCATATGTGTAAATAAGCATTGCCAATTCTATCATGATTTGACAATGTTTATAAAGTGTGGCCTATACCATTAAAGACCACGCTTTTTAAGCGTTGTCAAAATTAATGTGGCCAAAAGCTAAAAGTTTAGGCTACGCTTTGAAAGCGTGATCTTAAATAGTATAGGCCATACTTTACAAGTGTGGTCCAGATTTAGTGTGGCCGAAAGGCTAAAATGTTGTAGTGCAAAGTCTCTAAAAGTGTTACAATCTTAAAGTTCCCAAGTCTTTGAGTCCCAAGTCCTAAGTTTTCCTAAAGTGCTATATTTCTTAAGTTTCAAAAGAAGTCCCTTATTTTCATAAGATTAAAGTGTATGTTCTGAAAGTTATTATTTTAATATTTCATCCAGTTGACAAGATTTGATAATAAGAAGAGGATGTAGATTCTAGAATAATGTGTAATGACTCAAAAGATTTATACTACATATTGTCTTATTCATGATTTATGAGATTTAGATTTCAGTTTTTGCTCAAGCTATGTAAGTCATTTATATCAGCATGCATGATTTCTAAAAAGATTGATGATATTGTTTAACTATTGCATACACCCTAATATACTTAGTACATCCTCAAAGTACTGATCCACATATATGTCTATATGCTATATTGTCTCATAATGTAGGTACAAGTTGTAGCGTATACACCATATTCAGTCAGTTTGCAGCTTCCAGTCAGTAGGTGATGAGTCCTTTTGATTCAAGGGCTTGAGTCAGTCATACATTTCGAGAAGTATTGTGTTTTCTTTACTCAATTATATTGAGTTGGGATAGTTAGGAGTCATGACCCGGATACCTATAGTCAGTACTAGTAGAGGCTTCATAGACAGTCAGCAGTGTTAATGAATTTAATTTTAGTTTTGTTTGCAAAAGCAGAGTTATGATCTTGTAAATTCAGATTTGTTTTGATCAAGTTTAGAAAAGTTTTATGTTTCCGCTAATTTTGTTCAAGTTTGTGTAATTTATTCTGTTGCCTGTAAGTATGCCAGTAGAAGGTTAGCTTAGGATCACTTGTGACCCTAAGCACCTTGTGACATCTCGGGACACATTTTTGTGGCGTTACAGTAAGACTCTACTTGAAAAGGCTTTGTGGACACCCCATGACACTGAAACCTAAATCTTTGATACCAACTACTCATATACCAAACTAGGGCTAAGACGTAATAAGAAATCCCAAGACCAATCAAGACCGAGAATCGCCCCCGTTACCCAACCCAACCACCAAACGCATACCTTAAGTCGGCGGAATTCCAAACATATAACAGGATAGTGTGTTTATCCATATGGTGACTATGGGAAAAGTCTATAACTGAGGCCAACCCAACCAAGTCTATCCACCCTATAACCAACTAAACCAATGGGGAAACCATAAACTAAAATCGTATAAAATTATAATCCAAAGTATGTATATTTATATGACATAAACAATCCATAACATACCTCAATTCTATAGTTGTCCATACAAAGCCTCTAGACCAACCAAAGAGTACCTAGTCAAGACATGCCCCCAGCCATAATAGACAAAAACCAAAGTTTATGGAGGACAAGAAATATGTAAAGTAAACCATGACATAAAATAGATGTCTTACTAACTATGGAATCTTACCACTTCAATTCAACTGACAGAACCCAAGAACACACATGAGTGTACATGGTCTTATCAAGTAGTAAAGTGGCCTAATAAAAGCCTAGTATCAATCCCACAGGGACTTGGTTAAAAAATGGTTCGATTTTAGTTCACAATTTAGATTCAACTGGTGCAAAAGTAACAAAAAGGGAGATTGGAGTTTGTAAATTGCAAGTAAAGTAAATAGTGCATAAAGTAAAGATCTTGGATAATCAATAGGAGTAGAACCCAGGGTTGAAGCACTTTGAACAATCGTACTATGTTATTGACTTTCATTCACCAATTCACTTATCTTGGTTGTCAATTCTTAGGGTTAATCGCATGATCATGGTCTCTCGAGCTCTAACCAATTGCCTAATATTGACATTACAACTACATCGTTGAGCGGGGATGTAAGAATCCAATTAAGTTCATTAAGCTATCATCCTACGTTTGAATCAAGTAAGGAATCTAAGTACATCCTGTCCTAGACACTAATCTATATTCCTTATTTCATAAAATACTACAAGCAATACTTTGATCAGTCCCACGTTCTATCTCCTATTCCCTCTCCCGAGTTCACAAGATTGACAATGGGTGTATTCTAAGGGTGATCAAGCCACAAAATAGTTAAAATAAGATTGAACACACAACCAACAATGATAAGAAAATAAATGAACTAAAATCAAAACAATAGTACTCATGCATTCGGTTTCAACCCCGGAAGAGGGCGTTTAGCTACGCATAGTCATAATCGTAATCACAAGGTGGTAATTAACGACTAAGAACATGTATGAAATAAATTAAAATAATAAAAACCTAAGATATGAAATTGTAGCATCCTCCTTTTTGGTCCAATAGGTACAAAGATGAATAATAATGTTTACAATGATGTATTTATTGTATCCAAGTAGTCCCAAGCCGTGTAGGATTGAATTTACACTTTTGGCTGTGTGTGAATTGGACCTTGCATCATGATTTCTAAAACCAGGAATGAAAGTCATGTCGTGAGTTCTACAACCAAGAATATAAGTCATGTTGCGAGTTCTAAAATCAAAAATAGAAGTCGTGTTGCGACCTCATTGAGATACCTCTTTGGAAATTGCATTTTGAAATTTGGTTAAGTGTTGGTCGTTCCTCCTATCATTCTTGACTTTGTGGTGTCTTTCCAATGGTTTTAGGCCTCACAATCATCCATATATCATCATATTAATCTCACAAAATATCATAAAAGAACACATCACACGAATTATAGGTTCAAACAACACAATATCCATCACGACAAATCAAGAACAAGAGTTAAGACAAGGTAAATTTCCATGATCTTCCACTTCATATTTTGAATTTTTTACTTGACTTGCTTGAACTTTATACACTATAAACAAGTTGTTCCATATATATAAAACCATTAAAACCATTTATAACACATTAAACACAATAGAATCCAACAAAAGAGACTACACAAGCACCTAGCTCAAGCTAGTAACACTAGTTTTCCGGGTTGAACTCTAAATGAATATTTTAGGTACAAACTTGTTTGGAATTCACTTTTCACATTATAAACACATGCTTTAACACTTATATGCACATTTCTATCATGATAAATTCATATATCACACTAATAATCCTCAAAACAAGACTAAAAAGACTAGGATGGTAATACTAGAATGCATAAATTCACCCAACATCACCACCCCACACTTAAAGCCTTGTTCGCACTCGAACAACCCTTAACTATAAAAATCATGATTTGGTGAATCTAAACTTCTAATACATGCAAGAAACTCAAGATAGTACTATAATGAATATACAGAATGGAAGTTTCTATACAAAGCATGTTATTTACACAATTGATATCTTATGAACACTATTCCAAAACATCCTAGCCTCAAGAATTGACTCACCTAGTTGGCAAAATCATGCTTATAATTCAATCAAGGACATCCTACAAATCTCCCATATTCATCAAACATGTGCCCCCTCACTCATAATTAAGCAATTTATACCATGATGGGTACAAGAATCATATTATGCTCACTCTCACAAATAATTCACAACTTACACACAATGAACCATAGGCTTGCCCTTAGTGTAGTGATCCACTAATATTAGAATGTCAAGTATAGGATCAAATAGGTCTTTTTTGGGTTGTAATGTAGGCTAAGGGATGGGTAGGAACTATTTGGGAAAAGTGAATAACCCCTCTAAGAACTTTAATACACTATATTATACATTAGAACCAATCTCCAACAACCAATTTACACCATTTTTGTATTTCCCATTATTTTATTTTGTCCCATAAACACATGGTGGGTATATTATATATTCATTCAAGATTCAATATTCTTATTTTCTACACTCATGAGAATATTTCTAACACCATTTATATCACTCCCAACCACCACATATCAAATATAAACACCAATAACTCTTACCTTGGGGCATCAATTTCACCTTTTTCTTCTTCAATTTCTCAAACTCCTTACTATATCAATTTTACATTAAAGTGCCTAGGAGATTTTTGGATTAAATTATGGCCTATCAAAGGAGGGATTAGGCTACATATGAGGCTACCAAAGAAAAAGCTAAAGGCTCAATGGGGTTAACTAGGATAATGCACAAATGGTAGGACAAATAGAAGGTATAAAGCAAGGCTATCAAAGAAATGCCTAAATCATCTCCTAAATCCACACTCTTTATTTCGATTTACATACACACCAGGCAAGTTCTAGACATCAAATGCAACAAGGAATATACAAAAATCTCACACACACATGGCATATGCTCAACTCAATAGGATCATCATTGACTCCCTACCAAACAATAGCATGAATCCAAATTTAAGCCAAAAAGTACAAGAGTCACAAAAATGAGCCTAAGAGTATTAAAAGTAGAAATTCACTCATTCAACATGCTTTTATCAAACAAATTATTTGCACCATGTAATCAAAAAATAGCACCAACAAGAATATCTTACACCAAAAATTTTTAAATTGAGCCAAAATTTAGAATTTCCCCACCCCACACTTAAAAATCTACTTTATCCCCAAAGTAAACTTAAAAGTAAAAGATAGAAATACTTCCTAAGGCCTCTAGGCCTAGCTAGTAGCATCTTTACACATAATGAGATCCATGGGACCCCACACTCAGTCTTTACCATGCTTCTTAGCTCAGGTTTTCGGTACTCAGACTTCCTATCAACCTATGACTCAATTAAAAACAAAAACAGCATGAAATAAAAACTAAAAAATAAAAATAAATCATACCTACTTAACTTGGGTTGCCTCCCACGCAGCGCCTGATTTAGCGTCGCAGCACGACCCAACTAATGACTTAGTCATCCTCTTTCTTTCTCTTTCTCACACTTGATATCCCTCTTCTTATTCTTTACATCCCTCTTAGGTATGAATTCTCAAGTGCAATAGATTTTATAAATCTAGCTTTTTCAGGCTCATCAATTAGCTTCAAATAAATCTTAGGCGGTAGAAGCTTAGGCTGCTCAATCAGGTAGTCGAAAGAGGTATTTGGTGGACTAACCACCCTACACTTGTCCCTTTTAATTACATTGATCATACATAAATATTTATAGTGGGACGTTATTATGGGTGCTTTGTATACATCAAAAACCACCTCTTAATCCTCTACCCTCATTTTGAACATGCCTTCTCTAACATCAATTAATGCTTATCTAATTGCTAAGAATGGATGCCCCAAGATGATTGGTACCTATTCGTCTACCCCAAAATTAAGAACAATAAAGTCAGCAGGAATAACATATTTACCAACTTTTATGAGGACATCCTTAATGATTCCTTCTGGATAGGCCATGGATTCATCTACTAGCTACAAAACCACCTTGGTAGATTTAGTCTTTCCCAAGCTCAATTTTTCAAATAGGGACGGGGCATCAAATTTATGCTAGCATCTAAGTCACTCAATACATGGACCACTTTATTCCCAATTTGGATAGGGAGAGTAAACTTCCCTGGATCTCTCAATTTCTTGGGGATTTTCTATGTCATTACTTTGCTACACTCTTTAGTGACTATTATTGCCCCCATATCCTGAAATTTTACCTTTTTAGCAACCATATCTATCAAGTACTTCACATACTTAGGCATACCCTGCAAAATATGTAACAAAGGTAAGTTAATATGAAGCCCTCTAGACATGTCAAAGAACTTCTTAAACATTACATCCTCCTTTGATTTCATGTGCTTTTGAGGAAAGGGTATTGGTGACACTTGCTTCTTTTTTGGTTCAGCAACAACTATCTCTTTCAATTAGTCAGACTTCCTTCACTTATCAACAGCTTTTTAGAAACCTATTAGGGAGTCAAAGCTGTATCTACCTTCTTTTTTTCCTTAGAAAGTTCTTTTTGAAGCTATTTACCACTCCTCAAGGTAATTGCCATAACTTTCTTTAGATTTTATGTATTTGCTGGCAAACCACCTTGTGGCCTAATATTTAATACTTGTTGTATCTGCCCCACTTGAATCTCTAAGCTTCTCTGAGTAGCTTGCAAATTTTTCATGTATGTAGCCAATTGTGTCTAACTAGCTAAGAGTTGCTTCAATATTTCTTCCATTTTGTTAGTTGATTGATTCCCTTGTGCCTGTGGTTGCTAAATTTATTATTGTTGTGCATTCCATGGCTAAGTCTGCCATTTCATATCGTAGGAATTACCATAATTTGGCAGTTGAGCATTACCTATATACATCATTGATTCTGGATTTGAAACACACATGGTAGTTACATGGCCGTTATTCCCACAGATTTCACACTAACCTAAATCTTGTTGGATGGCATTGACTGTGGCTGAAGGTTGTGAAACTCCAAATTTTAGGTTGCTGAACTGACTATTTATCATATTCTGCAATGTTGCAACCTGAGTTGATAAGGCAGTTAACTGGTCTACCTCTAATACACTTGTAATTCTTTTCATGGCACTTCTAGAATCTGAATATCATTCAGGATTTCCTTGTGCTATGAGGTTCAACAATGTATATAACTCATCATAAGTCAGCTCTATTGCTAGACCACTTACGGCTGAATCTAGCAAAATCATTGTATTGTGATTAAGTGCTTCTAAAAATGTATGAGCAAGTACCTTGTTAAACAGTTAGTGGTATGGAAAATCCTATTGAAGGGCCTTGAAGCATTCCCAAGCATGATATAGATTTTCATCAGGCTTCTATTAAAAGCTCACTATCTCACTGTAAAGTCTCGTAGTCTTGCCTGATGGAAAGAATCTGATGAGGAACTTTCTGGATAAGTCATCCCATAATGCGATTGAATTGGCCGATTCCACATTCAACCACATTTTAGCTTCCCCCAATAGTGAATGGGGAAAAAGTGTCATCCTCACATAATCTGTGCTCACCCCAGTCAGAATGAATGTGTCAGTAAGCTCAAAGAAAGTCCGCAAATGGACATGTGGATCCTCTTATGAAAGCCCTGTAAATTTTTGACTATTGATGAAAAGTTGCACCATGTTGTGCTTTAACTCAAAATTCCCTCCAACAGTCAATCTTTGAATTAAGGAAGTTAAGTTCATCGAAAGTGGGACTGCCACTTCCCTATCTATCCTGTGGGCTAATTATTCTTCATTCGTTGGAGCAGGAACAACTTGGTCCTCTTCTATTTATGGAAATTGGGGGAGACGGATTATGTCTCTACTTCATTGATAGAAGTGTTGTTCAGGTTCGGGGCATGGTTCAACCAAATCCCTATCCTTGTCCAGCTTCCTAACCTTAAAACCCATTTCCTATAATCATAAAAACAAGACCAAGCATAAAAATACCAAAAGAAATCTAAAGATCAAAATTAAAATAAAACAGTTGCAAATTGCAAGTCCCCGGCAACGGAGCCAAAAACTTAACAACGGCCCAGCGCACACGCAAGTGTACGTAGTCTTATAAAGTAGTAATGTGGCCAAATAAAGGCACGTATCAATTCCTTAGGGACTTAGTTAAACAAAAGTTCAATTTTAGTTTACAATTTAGATTCAACTGGTGCAAAAGTAACCAAAAGAGCAATTGGAGTTTGTAAATTGCAAGTAAAGTAAATAGTGCGTAAAGTAAAGATCTTGGACAATCAATAGGAGTAGAAACCAGGGTTGAATCACTTTGAACAATCGTACTATGTTATTGACTTTCATTCATCAATTCACTTATCTTGGTTGTCGATTCGTAGGGTTAATCATATGATCATGGTCTCTCGACCACTAACCAATTACCTAATATGGACATTACAACTACATCATTGAGTGGGGATGTAATAATCCAATTAAGTTCTCTAAGCTATCATCCTATGTTTGAATCAAATAAGGCATCTAAGTACATCCTGTCCTAGACACTAATCTGTATTCCTTATTTCATAAAATACTAGGAACTATACTTTGCTCAATCCCGCGTTCTATCTCCCTATTCCCTCTCCTGGGTTTATAAGATTGACAATGAGTGTATTCTAAGGGTGATCAAGCCTCAAAATAGTTAATATAAGATTGAACGCACAACCAAAAATGATAAGAAAATCAATGAACTAGAATCAAAAAAATAGTTCTCATGCATTCAGCTTCAACCCCGGAAGAGGGCGTTTAGACACGCATAGTCATAATCGTAATCACAAAGATGTAATTAATAGATAAGAACATGTATGTTCTATATTAAAATAATAAAAACCTAAGAAATGAAGTTGTATCTGCCTCCTTTTTGGTCAATACGTCCAAATATGAATAATAATGTTTACAAAGATGTATTTATAGTATCCAAGTAGTCCTAAGCCGTATATGATTGAATTTGTACTTTTGGCCGTACGTGAATTGGACTCGCATCGCGACTTCTAAAACTGGGAATGGAAGTCATTTCATGAGTTATAAAATCAGAAATATAAGTCGTGTCTTGAGTTCTAAAATTAAGAATAGATGATGTGTCGCAACCTCATCACGACACTTATCTGGAAATTGCATCTTGAAATTTGTGTAAGTGTTGGTCGTTCCTCCTTTCATTTCTGACTTTGTGGTGTCTTTGCCATGGTTTTACAGCCTCAAAATCATCCATATATCATAATATTAACCTCAAAAAAGATCCTACAATAACACACCATATGAATTAGAGGTTCAAACAACACAATATCCATCACGATGAATCAAGAACCAGAGCTAAGACAAGGCAAATTTCCATGATCTTCCACTTCATGTTTCAACTTATTACTTGACTCACTTGAATTTTGTACACTATCAACAAGTTGTTCCACATATAATAATGCCAGTAAAACCATTTAGAACACATTAAATACAATAGAATCCAACAAAAAAGACTAGACAAGCACCTTGCTCAAGATAGTAACACAAGTTTTTCGGGTTGAACTCTAAATGAATATTTTAGGTAAAAACTTGTTTGGAATTAACTTTTCACATTATAAACACATGATTTAACACTTATATGCACAATAATCTCATACCAATTCATATAGCACTCAACTCATCCTCAAAAAAAGGCTAAAAAGACTAGAATAGAGACACTAGAATGCATAAATACACCCAATATCACTAACATCGTATGTACCCGAATCCTATCACTAAGAAAGAGGATTACAATGGTTGGTTCCTACATAGCCTGAGTATACAGCCACCAGTAGATGGGTTAGTAGGCGAACACTAACATGCACTCAGAATAGGGATAAAATAATGCAATTTACAAAACCAAATAAAACCAACCATATGCATACAACCATATATATATATATATAAGTTCCGGAAAAGGGAATCCGTGTTTAGTATGTATTTAAGACCTTTTACTTGGTTTGTGTAACCTTACTGTTTAACCACACCCATAGTCGTATTGGTTCAGCTCCCCCTACTGAAAGAGTCCTAGTGCGTATAGCTGAACGACCAGGAAATATCCCATGGGATGACTTGTACATCCCTCCAATATAAAACATGACACTCAGGCATAAATACCTCTCATATTGGCAAATATGAGCTTTTAGTTTTAGTCCCCTCGAACCTCCACATTCTACAACTTAGTTACACATCCCGGCATTAATGCCTAAATTAAAAGCCATGTCCAAAAATATAGTTTTCATTTATTACCAAGTCCAATTATTAGTGTTATCATCATACCAACCATACTTGTAAGATTTATCCATAGCAAAACCATTTTGGTTAAGAGGACTCTCAAGTGCCCATTTCTGTTTACCATATTAACCTCTTGGGAGACTACTACGTCCTCCACAATCATAACTAATTAGACTTAAGCCTTTGGAAACCATTTAAACCAATTCCATTAATGCATTCTCTTGGGGGATTTCCATGTATCCCACAAGGTTTTCAAAATAGACCAACCATGATCACCAAAACCTTAACCTTTAAACCATTCCAAACTATTTAAGACCATGCTAAACATTTGAAGTATTTATATCATTTAAACTATTAAAACATGCAAAACTAGACAAACCCTTTTAAGGTTCATTACCAAACCAAATAATGGAAGAGTTCCAATAAAATTTCAATAATAGAGTAAAAGTATTCTTTGAGGCAATTTATCAAACATATTGAGGTCACACCTTTACCAAGACCAAAACCAATGTGTAAATCACCATAATTAGGGTTAATCAAGACTCCTTTAGTTAAACCATAACCAAAATCCAAACCACATATGCAAACTATCATAAAAATATGTAAAAACATAGTTTAAATCAATATCAAAGTACATGCATAAAGACCCTTAACAATATTTCAAAATTCACCATTCATGATTCATAAAAGAATGTTCAAAACATAATACAAATGCCTTTATTTAGAAATAACAATGAGGGAAGGATTATATGCCTTATACAAGAAGATTACAAGGAGAAACATGACTCTTGAGCCCCTTTGAAGAAGAACACATGAGAAACCCTAGCCTTCAATCTTGCAAGAGAGTGTTTTAGAGGATACTTAAAGTGTTATTATCCTTTTGTATGTGTTATGTAAGGCCATTTAGGGTTATACAAGGTGAGGACAATAGGTTTTAGGAGTAGGAAATTTCTAAACTATCCTTGGCTTAAAAACTAAAACAATTCACGTCTAGGGTTTATGGGTATGACTCACCCTAGGTAGTAACAATGGCTTAGCTACTGCCCAAGGTATGACTCAGCTTCGGGGATTATATGCAGTTAAGTTGGGGGTTATTTGGACATTTTTCCTCTTAACCCATCATGATCCCACGACTTATATCATACTAGGGAGGTTATTTTCCCTATTATTATATTCATTAACACTTAGAAAATGCTCTATAATCCTCTTTAAGGTTTTTGGGTAAAAAAAAAAAGGCTAGGGTTTCACTAAGGTGACCAAAATGGGGCTTGTGTTGGTGATTTCTCTCTATTATCTTCTCAATTTAAGGTAAAATACTTCTCTCTCATTGTTATTTCCAACAACTGACATGTTTTATACAATGTTTTCATGGCATGATTATTGTATGATTTTGGGGTTTTCAAATATATATTAGGGTTTTGGTATTAAATGTTTGGTTATGGTTTTCCCATATTTTAATTATGGTTTTACATTCTGTAATGGTGGTTTTGACAATTGGTTGCATGAGAATGGTTAATTGGTAATTTTATTTGGTTTTGGAAATACTATGTCCCCAACATATTTGATAGAATGCCATGATAATGCTTTTACTATACTATTAGACTTTTAATGGAACTATCGTATGGTATGGTTTGGTAATAGAACCTTAAATGGTATAAATAGTTTAAATAGTTTGGAATCGTTAAATGGAAAGGTTTGGTGTTCATGGTTATAATTAATTGAACTCCTTGTGGGGTATAATGGAATCCCCCAAGCAAACATGGTAATGAACAACTTGCGAGGTACATGAGATTCCCTCAAGCAATTATAATAATAGAATAATTGTGGGGTACATGGGATTCCCCCAAGTATCTAGATAATATAATCTATGGGTAGGCAGAAATTCCTTCGCATTAAGAGGTTGGCTAAGGAAAATAATTGCAAGCTATAATCGGTATGAAAATATCACTACTCATAGCCTTGGTTAATAATAATGGTATGATAGTTTGGTTGATTTAAAATGGTTTTAATTAGGCAATAATGGCGAGGTGTGATAGCAAACCGTGAAGGTAGAAGTCCAATGGATGAATACTAGAAACTCATATTTGCCAACATGAGGGGTTGGTCATGGCAAACATATATGAAACTTATAAGGTACACGGGAAACTTCTAAGTACACTGTACATATATATCATGGATAATGAAGGGTACATGGGAATCCCCTACTCTTATGGTATCTCTGATTTGTGCGGCTATATACATCGAGGCCCGTTCAGGGGGTTACACTGGACCCATATAGCCTGTGGGTGGTTGTAGGATGGTTAAGCTACACATACCCAAGTTAATGGTTTTAAATGCATGATAAACTCAATTTCTTTTCCCTGCAAAGTTTTATATATTATATGTATGGTTTGTATGCATATGGTTGGTTTAATTGGTTTTATTGGATAATATTATTTTATTATTATCTTGATTACTTGCTAGTGTTCACCCTATAACCCATCCTCGGGTGGCTATATCCCCAAAAGATACAGGGACCGGCCATTCTAATCCTCCTACATCGTGATTTAAATTTGAAATTAGCTTTGGGATTGAAGTGGTAAGATTCTATCTTTTTAGAAAGCTCTATTTCATGTTATGGATATTTTCACATACTTTGGTTATTTCATGGATATTTTTTTACTGGTTTTCTTTGGTTTGAGGATTTTGTGGAACTACTATAGGTTATGGTATAGGCGATATCGGTAGTGGTGTTAACCTTAGTATTGGCATTAGCATTAGGGCTGATATCATTGGACTAAATTTCTCACTATTCTATCCTTTTATATTATGTCATTGAACTTGGTTTGGTTATTGATATGGTTTGGATTATGGTTTGGTTTGGTTATGGTTATTGGTTGGTATCAAACAGTTGAACTCATTTAGATGGTCATGGCCATAGACTTATCCTAGAGTTTTGGGTTATACAAAAATGCTAACTTGTTATACGTTCGGAATTCATCCAACTCAGGATATACATAGGTTAGTTGGGTTTAGGTAATGAGTGGTCTCTAGTCCTGGTAGGACTTGGGATGCCCATTACGACAAGGTCCTGGTTTGGGTCGTGTCACAAAAGATAAAAGAGGCCACATAAAAATTGGAAGAGGATATGAAAGTTAAATACTCGCTTTGGTTTCCAACATTGGATGAAAGTGTTTGAGGTACAAATCTTATTCTTTCTCTAAGTGCATTTTAAATTTATTCTTGAATTCCACTATGTCCTTCTGTATGTCGTGCTAAATGTGTCCTGATGTCTTATTTGGGGATGAACGATCTCAAGGAAAGGGAATGTAACACCTGGGTGTTATGGGGTCTAAGGCAAAACAAAATGAATGTAACTATGTGAACCCCTAGATTATTCAATGAGTTTAATTTGGTACTTCCTTAGTGTTTAATGATAATTTTTTAATGAAATTATGATATGGGAAGTTAATGGGACCCTTAGGAAGCATTTTGGATATTTGGGTCGTGTTTTGGGTCATATCGAGGCCTCAAAATAGTAAGGGACCATGTTAAGGGTGTGCCATGGAGTGGTGGCACACTCTTACGTAGAACCAATGAAGTGAAACACCCAAAACCTTAGACCTTACAAAAATCCCTATGTTTTGATGTTTCTAGACAAGGTACGACTTATGGGTACTAGTAATACCCTAGGATATGATTTGGTGGCCCTTTCTCATATGTTAGGGAATGCGTTTGGTTTGGTTTCTGTCCAAGGTAAGACTAGGCAACTTACTTATCATATGACAGGGTAAGAGTGGTACTTTTCCAAGTCGTATGATGCCTTATGGCTATCCTAGTTGAATTTGTCCAAGGTATGATTTAGGGGTACTATCGTACCTTGGGGTACGAGTGCCATGTATTGTCGTATGCTGATCAGTTTGGAGGTTCATGGTGATGTCTAAGGTATGAGTTAGGGTACCACTCGTACCCTATGGTACAGCTAAGGGGGTGGTCATACCCTCCTATGTGCTTGTTTAGTTTTTAAGTCGAGGGTATTTCGGACATTTCCCAACCCAAAACCCTTAAGTCCCCATGTTATATAACATGATATGGCCTCTTCTAATACTCTTTAAAAGATCAAAACACTCCAAATATACTCTCTAACACTCTCTCTTGAAGTTTGGAGGATAGGGTTTCTACAAGTGTTCTTCAAAGAGGTCAAGAGTTAAGTTTTGTTTCATGAGTTTACTTTTATAAGGTATTTACTTCTCCCTCGTTGTTAGTTCCAACTAAAGGCATGTTTTAATGTGTTTTAAAACATTGATCATGGTCATAAATGGTGGTTTTGAATACTAATATTGAGGGTTTTGATGCATATTATTGGGTAATGTTCACTCTTAGTTTAAATTATTATATCATATGTTTTTGGTGTTGGTTTAAATATGTGGGGGCTTGTTGGCTATGGTTTGATAAATGGGTTATGGGAAACCCGAAATTTGATGGTATATGCTTTGGTTTTGGTCTTATTGAAGGTATGCCCTCAACATGTTTGATAAAATGCTTATGAGAATGTTTTATTCTATTACTAAACTTTCATTGAAGCTATTGAATGGTATGGTTTGGTAATGGAACCCTAAATTTGTTTGGATGGTTTTTGGATGGGTTTAAATAGTTTGTATTGGTTTGAAAGGTTTTGAATGGCTAAAATGGTTTGCATGGTTAAAATGGTTTTGAATGGTATGCATGGTTTGGAATGGTTAAATAGTAAGGCCTTGGTAGCTATGAAATTGATTTAAATAAAAACCTTGCTGGGTACACGGTAATCCCCCAAGTGAATACATAGTAAAAATGGTTTAAATGATGAACGTATTGTGGGATACAAGGGAATCCCCCAAGTAAAGCATAATAATGAAATATTTGTAGGGTAAATGGGAATCCCCCAAGTAAGCCTAATAACGATGTACTCACATAGTACATGGGAATCCCCAAGCATACTAAATGATGTAACCTATGGGTTACATAGGACTAATAATGATTTACTCACGTAGTATATGGGAATCTCCAAGTATACTAAATGATGTAACCTATGGGTTACATGGGAATCCCCTAAGGTGGGCTAAAGACATCCATTGGAGGATATAGTCGGTATGACGAAACCACTAAAGATAGCCTTGGTTAATAATAAATGGAATGGTGGTTTTTTTGTGTGGTAATAGTTTTAATTAGGAAATGATGGTAGAGTGTGATAGCTAACCATAAAGGTGTGAGTCTAAAGGATAAACACTGGAAACTCATGTTTGCCGACATGAGCATTGGGCATAGAGACCCAATACTTGAGGGGTACATGAGAATCCCCTATCACTTGTATATATATATATATATATATATATATCATGGATAGAAAAAGGTATATGGGAATACCCTACTCCTATGGTATCTTTGATTCTTGCAACTACAAATATCGAGGCCCATCCAGAAGGTGTCACTAGACCCATATAGCCCGTGGGTGGTTTTAGGATGGTTAAGCTACACATACCCAGGTTAATGGTTTCAAAGGCATGCTAAACCTAGTTTTCTTTCCTGGTATGGATTGTATATATATATGTATGGTTGTGTACGCATGTGGTTGTTTATTTGATTTTAAAGGTTGGCATTATTTTATCCTTATCATGAGTGCTTGCTAGAATTCACTCACTAACCCATCTTTGGAAGGCTATATCCCCACACAGTGTAGGAACTGTCCATACTATTCCTCCTGCTCATTGATCGAATTTAGGAATAGTAAGTGTTAGATTGAAGTTGTAAGCTTTCATAGTTTAGAAGACATCCATTTCATGTTATGAATCACTTTACATATTATTGTCTTCTCTTAGACTTTGGTTGTTGGCTTTGGTCGGGGACATGTCCCAACTAGATATTCATTGGTATGGTCTAGAGGCTTTGTATGGACAACTGTGGACTTGGGGTATGGAATGGTTGTGATTTATATATTATATACATTAGATTATTAGTTTTTGTTTCATTGGTTGGTTATTGGACGGATTGACTTAGTTGGGTTGGTCTCGAATATAGACTTATCCCAAAGTCATTATATCTTCTAATTTTCTATCTTGTTATATGTTTGAAATTCATCTTACTTAGGGTATATAGACATTGGTTGTATTGGTATCGGGGGAGGTCTCCAATCCCGATTAGACTTGAGATGCCCATTACAACAAGGCCACAGTTTAGGTCGTGTCAAGTTGGTATCAAAGCCTAGGTTTCAGTGTCATGGGGGGTCAACAAAGCTGTGTCAAGTAGAGTCTTGCTTATGGGTTTGTTGTACACCACACTTATAATCAGGAGCCTACGAGGCATCTAGGAATACTTCACTTTCTTGTTATTCTACTTTCGCGTTGTGAAGTCTAAGGTCTTGAAACTTCCCTAAATCTTCTTTGGTTCATTTTTTAGATTATGTCCTCTCAACGATCTAAAGTTCATGGAAACTCACTTGTCCTACTTGAGGACAACATGGATGGATCTCGTCCAACTCATGGGGCACAAACCCGATTGAGGGTTACAGTTCTTGATTTTCCCCATAGAGTTCCACAGGTCTTCACTGACCCTACTTTTGAAAGTGGCACTCATGCTCATTTACCTCAAGAAGAGGTTACTAATGCCGAGTTTTGAAATTCTATTTATCTATTGACCCAGATAGTGATAACTTTATCACCCCAGTTCAGTCCTATTGGTACGAAGGAGAATAACACAAAGTCGAAAATAGGCAGGGTAAAAGGTCTCAATTTTCTAAACAAAGGGAAGGCCAATAGTATTGTGGTAAGTGGTCTAAGAGGAAGAGTTGGGTTGATCTTCACTCCTATTCTATGGCTAGTACTCCCTACCCAAATAAATTTGGAGATAGATATTTTCAGGGTGGTAATGCTTCTAGGGAACAAGGTGCCCAATCTCAAGCTAGTAGGTCCCAATCCACACCATTCTATCTTTCTTATAGATTTTTTTGTTGGTCACACAGCGGTTGTTGTGAGAAAGAGAGGAATTATTTTTTTAATTATGGTTAGTTGGGTAATATGCAATAGCAGTGTCCCATAAGGATTGTTGCTTAGGCAAATAGAACACCAGTTACCAGTTCTCTAACTCTCGCACCGAGGGATGCTGCTTCTAGCTTCGACACTGGTTGGTATAATCTTAATGCCCTTACTATTTCTTAGGAGTTCGAGGCATCTTTTGATGCTTACACTGGTATATTGATAACTCTTTTCCCGTAATGTGTATTAATTACTCAATCTGGGGTCTTCTCTCTCTCTCATGTGACCCTATTTGTGGTTTTCTATTTGGGTTTTGTTCCCAAGATTATTTTGGACTATTTTTTATTTCTACCCTGATAGGTAATTCTTTGATTGCCAAAAGGATCCATAGGGGGTGTGTGGTATCTGTTGGTAGTAAAGGGGCTTTGATGGATTTGTTTGACTTGGGCGTGGTGGATTTTGAGTCATTCGAGGGATGGATTGCTTACACTAGTGGTATACATCATTAGACTATCGGAACCATAAGGTTATCTTTAGACTCCCGGGTGAGTCGGTTATGGGATAGGAGGATGGTTCCCTGACTATCAAGGGAAAAATTATATCATAACTTAGAGCTCAGATATTAATCTCTAAGGGCGTGTTTCTATTATTATTCAATTTGGGTTAAAAGATTCTAACTCAGGAGGTCCCTCTTTGCGTTCAGTTTTGATGGTGAATAGACTTCCGAAGGTCCTTTTTTATGACCCTTATGGTGTTCTTCTAAAAAGGAGATTAAGTTTGGAATTGGTTTTGTTTCAGATGCTTTTCTAACTTTTATTAGTCTTTTGTAAAATGGTTCTGGTTGGATTAGAAGAGCTTAAGGAGCAATTAAGGGATCTCATAGATAAAGGTTTCATCTATCCTAGTGATTCTTCGTGGTCTATTTTCTTTTGTTTAGGCATAAGAGGGGTGGTTTTCCTCCCAGAAATACATAGGTTTTCGGTGGGTGAATAAGGAATTTAGAGTTTTCTTTTTGTTGGATAAACTATGTATGATTATCTTTATATGTCGGTTACTTTGTTAGTAGTGCATACTGGTTGATAAATGCTAAGTTTGAACCTAGGCATTGTTTGTAGTAAAGGGAGTATGTTAGCTTGGGGTTAGCAATGCGAGAATTATGGAGGTAGATTGGTAGGTTGGATGAGGTGTGCGGAAGGGTTGAGGTCAATGTCTTGGGGAATAAAATAGTGGGATAACTGTGATATTTAGGCAGAGGGGTTCAGGTTGAACCGTTGGATTGGGGGGTTAAGTCATTAGATAGGTTAGAGCATGGAGTTTATGTGACTATACTGGGCCCTAGGTGGTATTTGGATTAATGACATTTTGGTATAGGAGAACAAGGCATCCCTTGAGATTCTCCATGGTAATAACCTTTAGAACAGAGTATTGTGCTTTTTGGTGTCATGGGATAAAGGTCTAGGGTTAATCTTAAATTTTCTTCTACAGGTAGACTTCAACGGAAAGACGGGGTACATATCCTAGCGATTCTCTCTTACCTTAATTAAGAAAGTACCTTATTAGTGTGGCACGTATCTGGTAATGCTTATTCCTAAGGTTTCCATTCTGTATTTTCCTTGTTCCCTGGATATGAATATTGACCTTACATTACATTACCTATAAATATGCGGTAGCGTATCTTTCGATGTCCAATCCTAAGGACTCCTACTAAGGTTTGTTATGTCGAGATGGTTCTTCATTCATGACCTAGGTAGTTGTTATGAAGTACCTCGTGTCTATGGTGTTGTGTCTCTTTTTGGGGTCTCTCTTGGGTGGCATGAGTAATTCTTGTACTTTAGTTCCTTAGTGACCCTTTTATGTTAGGGTGGTAGTGGCTTCGGAGGTGTAGTAATACTTTGAAATAGAGGAGAAGTAGATATCCCTAAGTGGGGGAGAGTCTGGGGCGACTACTAGAGCTAAGGTTTAAGAAGGTGAGGTAAGGATCTTGCCATAAGGAATGGTTAAAAGAGAAATAGGCGGTAAGAAACTTTGTGGTAAAATGATAGAGCTTACTAAATTCTTTGAAGAGTAGATCATACTGTGGGTATAGAAAAAGGTATGCTTTAATGGTGTGGTTGATAGATATGCCAATCATTGTATTGGCTATTTAAAATCTTAGTGGAAGCAGAATAGTGCTTTGGGTGGATGTAAAAAATAAAATCCCGTGGCCTAAGTTAACTTCTTTTAGCTTTGTATAGGCTTGAACGTGGAGGTGGTGTATAGATAGACCCAAGATCTCGTAGTGATGTGCCCATGGAAAATTTTAAGTTGAATTGGACTTTCTCTCTAGCATGAGTTTTATTCATCCAGTATTTTATGTGTTTATGTTAAGGTAAGGTGTGGATGGTTCTTTACTGGTTGGTTCCTTTAGGTGATATCGATATCTTGGACTCTTGTTCTTTAATAAGGTCCCGGTGAGGATCTTAGGTTGGTAAGGTCATCAGTTACAAAAAAAAATATGGCTTTAGTGAAGGTTCGATGGTGGAGCCAAAAGTCTGAGGAAACCATTTGGGATGCGGAAGAGGACATAGAGGCCAAGTATTTGTGTTGGTTCTTTGGTTTGGAAAACTTATGCATAAGGTATGTGTTATTCAACATACCTTTATTTTCTAACTTGGTAAAAGGAATGGTTTAATTTCCTGGCATATTTGTTTTCTAACTTAGTTAGAGGTTGGGATGGAGGTGTTGGGGTGTAAATTATGCTTGGGGTATGTGATGATCTTCTCATCTTGTTTATTTTTTTGTCTTCTAATTTGGTTGGAGGGAAGTTTGATATGTATTAGTGTGTTACCTCTTGCTTGTGCTTGCCCTTACCCGTCATTCGAGGATGAATGATCCTACGTGAGAGAGAATGAAACACCTTCTCTCATATATTAGACAGTGTGTTTGGTTTGGTTTCTATCCAAGGTATGACTAGGAAACTTACTTATCGTATGATAGGGTAAGAGTGGTACCTTTCCAAGTTGTATGATGTCTTATACTTACCCTGTTGAATCTGTCAAAGGTACAGTTAGGGGTACTTCTCGTACTTTAGGGTACGAGTTTGGCATGTGTTGTCGTATGATGATCAGTTTGGAGGTCCATGGTGAGGTCTAGGGTATGAGTTAGGTTACTACTTGTACCCTAGGGTACAGCTAAGGGGAAGTGGTCGTACCCTCTGGCGTGCTTCTTTTTAGTTTTTAAGCCAGGGGTATTTCGGATATTACCCACCCCAAACCCTTTAGCGCCCACATTATATAACATAATGTGGCCTCTCATAACACTTTTTGGAAGATCAAAACACTCCAAATACTCTCTCTAACTCTCTTTTGAATATTGGAGACTAGGGTTTCTACAAGTATTCTTCAAAGGGGTCAAGAGTCAAGTTTCCTTATGTGAGTCTTCTTGTATAAGGCATGGACTCCTAGATCATTGTTAGTTCCAACTAAAGGCATGTTTTAATGTGTTTTAAAACATTGATCATGAATCATAAATGGTGGTTTTGAATACCAATGCTGAGGGTTTTGGATACATATTGTTGGGTTTTGTTCACTCTTGGTTTAAATTATGTTTTCAGATGTTTTTTGTGGTGGTTTGCATATGTGGGTGCTTGTTGGTTATGGTTTAATAAATGGGTCATGGTTAACCCTAAATTTGATGGTTTATGCTTTGATTTTGGCCTTGGTAAAGGTATGCCCTCAACATGTTTGATAAAATACCTATGAGAATATTTAACTTTATTGTGGAACTTTCATTGAAGCTATTGCATGGTATGGTTTGTTAATGGAACCTTAAATTGGTTTGGTTGGTTTTGCATGGGTTTAAATGGTTTTGTGTTGGTTTGAATGGTTTTGAATGGCTAAAATGGTTTGAATGGTTAAAATGGTTTTGAACGGGATGCATGGTTTGGAATGGTTAAATGGTAAGGCCTTGGTGGCTATGAAATTAATTTGAATGAAAACCTTGCGGGATCATGGGAATCCCCCAAGCAAAGCTTAATAATGAAATACTTGTAGGGTACACGGGAATCCCCTAAGTAATCCTAAAAATGATGTACTTGTGGGGTACATGGGAATCCCCCAAGTATATCAAATGATGTAACATATGGGGTACATAGGAATCCCCTGAGGTGGATAAGGACATTGCTTGGAAGCACAAAAGTTCAAAAGATAGCCTTGGTTAATAATAATTGGGACGGTGGTTTGGTTTTATGGTAATGGTTTTACTTGGGCAATAATAGCGGGGTGTGATAGCTAACCGTAAAGGTGTAAGTTCAAAGGATGGACACTAGAAACTCATGTTTGCTGACATGAGGATTGGGCATAGTGACCCTATACTTAAGGGATACACGATAATCCCCTATCAATTGTATATACGTATCATAGAAAGTAAAGGGTACAAAAGAATCCCTTACTCCTATGGTATCTTTGGTTCTTGCAGCTACATGCATCGGGGCCCATCCAAGGGGTGACACTAGACCCATATAGCCGTGGGTGGTTTTAGGATGGTTAAGCTACACATACCCAAGTTAATGGTTTCAAAGTCATGCTAAACCTGGTTTCCTTTCCGGTATGAATTATATATATATATATATATGGTTGTGTATACATGTGGTTGTTTATTTGATTCTAAAGGTTGGCACTATTTTATCCTTATCATGAGTACTTGTTAGCATTCACCTGCTAACCCATCTTCGGGCGACTGTATCCCCACGCGATGTTGGAACCGGCCATATTACTCCCCTGCTCATTGATCAGATTCAGGAACAGTCGGTGTTGGATTGAAGTGGTGAGCATCCATACTTCGGAAGGCATACATTTCATGCTATGGATAAATTTATATATTATTGTCTTCTCTTAGACTTTGGTTGTTGGCTATGGTCGGGGTTATGTCCCGACTAGATATTCAGTGGTTTGGTCTAGAGGCTTTGTATGAACAAATGTGGACTTGGGTGTGGAATGGTTATGATTATATATTATATACATTGAATTATCGTTTTTGGTTTGGTTGGTTAGTTATTGGATGGATTGACTTGTTTAGGTTGGTTTTGGATATAGATTTATCCCAAAGTTATTATATGTTCTAATTTGCAATCTTGTTATATGTTCGAAATTCATCCGACTTAGGGTATGTGTTAGTTGGTTGGATTGGGTATCAAGGGTGGTCTCAGGTCTCAGTTGGAATTAAGATGCCCATTTCGACAAGGCCTCGATTCAGGTCGTGTCATGAAGGTATGTGATAAGAGTGTGGCACGCTCTTGTTGCTCCAAGCTAAGAGTGTGCCACGACCTTGTCACTCCATGATAATATCATTCCACGCTCTTTTATCTCAGTGATAAGGGTGTGCCACGCCTTTGTGCTGGTATGATAAGGACGTGCTACGCCCTAGTGCCCAAAACGTGAATTTTTGTCTTTTTTTGGTTTAAGATGTGGGATTTTTGGTGCTTTACCCTTTTAAATGACCTTTAACCATCATTTAACCCCTTTTACCTTTCAGTTATCAAAATTTTACCCACTCTTCCTTCTCTCGACTCTCAAGAGCAATAATTAGGGTTCTTTAAATGGAATTTTCTCTCCGGGTTCTAACTCCAAGTTCCTTCTCGAAATTCCTCAGTGAAAAAGGCATGTTGAACACTTCCTACTTTAATTATTATTCTAAAGTGTGAGTTTTGCATCGTTTTTACTTGTTTTATTGGTGTTGTGAAGTTAGGTTTGAGAGTTGTCATTACACATATGAAATATTGATTTTTTTCTCTTTATACATGCTATTTCTAATCACTTGTGAAGGGTTTTGGTGATTGAACATATGGATTGAAATGATGCATTACATTCTTGAATTTTGAAGTATTGAATATTATGAATGATTGAAGTTGTGACCTTCACGTCCTTTTAAAAAGCTTTGCATTAAGATGATGAACAAAGATGATACCCTTTCTTTTAATTTTTCAAAAGTGTTGAGCAGTATGACTTGCTTTGAGATTTTATGCACTTTAATGATGAATATAATTATGATTTTGAATGATATGGTTAAGGAGTCGTTAATATTTTATGATAATGTTTCCTTGGCATGATATGAACGACTTTCAAGTCTTGGTATGACGATACCAATATGAATATGCCTAATGAACGACTCTATGATTAATGTTATGTGAACGAAGTTTTAATTGGGCTCTAAAGGGAATTATATAGCTTTACCATGAAGGGGTAAGTCCTCGTGACCAATTCTCGAAATATATGTTTCCTGGCATAGGGATGTCGTACCTTAACTGGATCACCAGATAGTATCCTTAAAATGAGGATTGTCCTTATCATGAGGAAAATATGTATGGTAGCTCTAGTCTATTTGTTGACTCTTGCTTAACCTCAGTACATGCGGCCAAAATGGACTAGGGGCCCTCCCGATTTGGGATTACCAGACCCATATAGCCCGTGGGTAAATAGATGACAATGAAAGCTACATGGTTCAGGACTAAGCTTTATTTAATCATGTATCATGTCCTTTGTTCCTACCACGACATCCCATTATATTGATGGTTGTTGAACATAAGCTTTATGATTGATTTTGCTAAATTGCATAGTTTATCCCTCTCCTTGGGTTGTATGCCCGCATTCGCTATACTGACATCCCGAATGCTACATCATTTCATGATGTAGGTTCAAAGGGCTTTTCTTGTGACCTTATTCACCGTTAGGTGGTTTGGTATTGATAACGCTCAATCTACAGCTCTCGTGGGAGTGTAAAGCGGTCGTTAGCAAATATAGAACCCAACCTGGGTTGGGTATCGATCCCACAGAGAATAGCTTGGCCAACAAGCAAGAGAAATTACTAGACTTTTAGTGCAAGTCTCGTAGGAAAGGGGGGATTGTAGTATGTAACCAAAACAAGAAGGTAAGAACTGAAAATAGCAAAATAAAGAGAGATTGTCACGTGTGTTGTAAACAATGAGAATTGAGGCGTTGGGGTTATGTCCACCTTCTGAGGTATACGTCTCTATTGGCTATGAGTGTGTAGAGTCTTGACATGTAATTGCTTATAGAGAATTGTAGTCGATGGTAAATCCAAGCGTCTCTCGACCTAAACAAGGACTATTTCACTTTAACTCTCTCGAGCTTAAAGCGTGACTAACGGTACGAATTCTCCAAGAAGTTAGTCCAGGTACGGCACTAGCTTTTTAATAGGAAAGGGTGTCCTACTACCTTGACATTATCTCTTTTCCAGACAAATAACTTTTCTCTCGAACAAGTCAGATGTTAGACTGGCGTTGGTCTATGCGTCTTCTTTTCTAGACAAATAACCTTTCTCTCGAACAGGTTAGATGTTAGAATGGCGTGTTCTTGTGTTTGAACCGCAAAGAATGTAGATTTAAGATGAAGAGAATAATGATATAAGCAATATACTTGTCTTGAACTCACAAACTCATAGCTATAGATAGTAACTCATTCGGCTTCCATAACCCCAACTAAGAGATTTAGTTACCCATGAATGCGAAGGATATCACGTTTTGCATGGTGGATGGCGTGAATAGTAGGTGTTTGGCGTGTGGTTTTAGTGATTCCGTAGCAAGTAACGATTCTCTTGTTGTGGAATTTAAGAGTAGAAGAATGAAGAATTGAGAATGGGTTGTAGGAAGATGTCTTAATTGTAAGGAGATGAATGAATTGTCAGAATGTCTCCCTTCTTGAAAATCTCTAACATGATAGGGTATTTATAATACTCCTATCCTACTCCTACTAAACTAATAAAATAAATAACCAAATCCTAATATACTAATGAAATCCTTGACCCAATTGTACTAGGGTAAGGTTACAAAATTATAATCCAAATAGAATGATGAAACACATAACCTAATTGCACTAGGTTAATGTATTATGGCAAAAAATCCAGCTTTGTGTCTGTAAGTCCCAAAGTCTTCAGAAATGCTGTTTTAGCCCGGGACAGATTTTCCATGCAGCAGATTTAGTCCTTTATGCGTCCAGCTCCTTTCCATCTCGTTTGTGAGCTTTCTTTTGCGTCAAGTAAGCCATAAATTGCTGTATTTTGCATCATTTATACCTGAAACTTTCCTAATCACATTTGTTAGCTCATTTACAGGAAAAAGGACTAAAAGTGTACGAAATAGATAATTAGTTCTCGAAACTAGGCTAAAATATGGGCAAAATATATTGATATAGGCGCGTAATTTCGCCTATCATCAGGTATCTCTATTGCACAGGTGTTGAAGTGGTGATCCCTCCATAATTGGGAAGCCTGGTTTCTTTTAGCCTTTTTTTTTTGTTTCAGTACTTTTTTTCTTTCCTTTTGGGATAGTCAGGGTCATGTCCCCACATTGTGGATGTTTTATGGATGGAGGCTTGTGGACAACATTGGGTTATTATTTCTAGATTTGGATTTGGTTTTCAACTTTATTTCATTATTTATCAACCTCTTTCATGTTATGAGTTCAGTTCCACAATTTTATTTTTGACTATGCTTATGTTATAATGATAAGGGATCATCTAAGGCCTTCATTGGTTTGGGATGATCGTCATGGCCAGAGCCATGTTCAGGTTGTGACATATCACCTAGGAGACTCAACCTATTCTCAGTTGCTAAAATGATTATATTTTTCGTCGATGGTTAATGTATATTATGAATTTGAGTCATTCTACCTAATTTTCGTGGAAGAAAACCTTGTAACAGTCATTGAAAAGAAGAAAAATGGTGCACTTTCATGTATGTCACCTTGGAGGCTTCAATTTGTCACACACAGTATTGCCATTCACTAACACAACATTGTAGATTATTTTCAATTTGCCTGCATTACATATATGCTCCTTGCTGCTGGAAGATAAATACGATGGAAGCCTATATCTAGTATATATATTTATGGAGTGTCTAAATGTTTAAGATATATCATGACCAAAAAGAAAATGAAGAAGAAAGAGGAGGAAAGTGACCTTCTGAGCAGTTGGAAGAAAGTTGCGTACAGAAAGAAAAAAGTATAATAAATAGACACGTTAACTTGGCCTCAATTTTCAAGTAAACACTCCAACTTTGAGAAAGCGTTTCTAGACACCTCAACTCATCCTCACCATGTCTTGTGGACACTCGGCGCAAAAGTGGCACATAAATTTGGAGGTATCTAGATGATCATTTTATAAGTTGGAGTGTTCATCTGACACAGTTAAGATGAGTTGAGGTATTTGAATATGCATCCTCAAAATTGGAGTATTTGATTACCAGTTGAGGTCAAGATAAGATTTCTCTATTATGCCATATTAAAAATGTAGTGCTAAAATTAGAAAGCAAAGCTTCATCAGAGCAGATCATTTTATTTGAGCGATCGAGTGAGGCCACTGGATAATGATGAATTGGAGTTTATTTTATTTGAGCAATCTAGCGGGCCACTGGCTAACAATGAATTGGAATTCAATAGAGAAAGTTAGGAACTATCCAGGGAAAAATGCATGCAGAAAGGTACAATTCCTAACTATTTCCACTCCAAGGTCTAGTGAAGTTGGAATACATTTGTTGTGCTTCGATCTGAGTTATTTGGATAATAATAGAGACAATTTCAACTTCAAAATGATTATTCAAGACCTAATGAAGAGCAAACTTGCATTGTTCATAGAAGAAAAAGAAGCTGCATCTATTGTTCCTTTCGGTCCTTTACACTACCACTAGTGGAGAAGTTTTGTTATGATCGATCATGATCGATCAAAATTGAGGAGATTTAAAAGGGCAGCCCGGTGCACTTAAGCTCTCTCTATGCGCAGAGCCCTGGGAAAGACCCGATCACATGGATCTATTATATGCAACCTTACCTTACATTTATGTCAGAGACTATTTCCAAGGCTTGAAGCCACATGACAACAACTTTACAGTTACTCCAACGCTCCCCTTCTAATTGAGGAGACTTGAGCCAATATTATTTTCTCTCTGATGAATTTTGTTAACATTCTAGATCACACTATTAGTAATTGACATGAAACCAATATACATTCTACTGACTCAATCTTTTCTTTTCAATAAAGCAAATGAAACCTACCTGCTCACTTCTAATACAATCAAATAGTGAGAACATAAAAGTAGTGCACACTTTGCATAATGAATCGGTGATTCTCCTGATAGAAAGCTAAAAGGAGCAAAGACCCTAGTGATCTGTACTCATACTCGTTTCAATAAATTTTACAATATTTAACTTCCAGTAGCAAAAAGTAAGAAGTGGCAGTCGGCTCCATTGATAGTACTTGAGAAGGTATAACGAAAGTAGATTTGTTTTCCTGGGATGCCAATTGCCTCGTAGTTTAGAATGTTGAGAAAATTATTGAAATGGAACTGATATTGTCAGCACAGGTACCTCATTGTGGTCTGGAAACTTATGTACTCTTGGGACTCTAGACAACTACTTTTAAAAGTATGAGTGGGATTATTAAGAAACAAAATGGATAACAAAAACACCCTCAAAGGTAGAGAGACACAGCTGAAGAAACTAATCTGATTGCTCTCAGAAGAAGGAAAGCAGAGTACCTTGATCTTTGTTGGGTTCTACAAAGAGATATATACGATGCTATAACTACATTTAATCATCTTTGTACTAGTATGCATCTTGTGCCCAAGCGCATAAGCAAGTTTACGTGGTCTCACCAAGTAATACAGTGGCCATAAATAAAGCCAATTCGATCCCTCAGAGACTTTTGTTAAGCAACTATCCAGTTCTAGTTTAAATATTGATATTAACTAGAGCAACGTAGCCAAAAGAGTTTTGAAAGTTTATAACTAAAAGTAAACTAAAATAATGCGAAAAAGTAAAGACTTAGGACAATTAATGGATGAAAACCCGGGGTTAAAGCACCATGAACAATCATACTACACTATTGAACTTCATTCGTTAGATTACTTATCTTGGTTGTTGATTCGCAGGTTTTATCGTATCATCGTGGTCTTCAAACCTCTAATCTTCTACTAAATGGACATTACAACTACATCATTGAGCGGTGATGTAATGATCCATATAGATGCATTAAGATGTCATCCTGCAAGTGAATCAAACAAGGCTTCTAGGTATATTCCTATCCTAGATGCTAATTTCAATTTCTTATTTTATAAAAGAATAAGAACCTTGCTCTATTTATCCCCACATTCTATCCTCTTATTCCTCCTTCTGAGTTCACAAAGATGATAGTGGATGTATTCTAAGGGTCGTAAATCCTTAAAATAGTTATAAGAAGGATAAATAAACAACCAAATATGATAATAAATCAAAACATATCAATTCAAAGTAATAGTAATCATGTTCTTGGCCTTAACCCTGGAAAGGGCTTTTAGCCACTCATGTACATAGTCATAATCAAGATGAATAAATACATGATAAAATTTATTAAAAAAGCTAAAGTAAAAGAAGAAAAACCCTAATTGAAGTGTTTCTTATCCCCCCTCTAAGTTTCAAAGCCGTCCAAGTTGTTTAGCCTTATGTTCAAGTGTCCTATTTATACGAGGACAAAATTGCTAATTTTTGTACTAAGCCATGTCGCGGGGTTAATTTTCTGTGTCTACCTCCCCCACGAACCTTATCAATGAAACACACTGTTTGGGTCCCTTAGGAAGATCCCTATGTCTTGCATGGGACCTATGGCCTTTTCTTTGGTCCACGACGCGCCATGGACTTCCAAGAGGTTCATTTGACGTAAATTCTTGTCTTGTGATTTCGTTGATCCATTCCAAGCCTTTTTATGTTGTTAACACTTGATTTAAAGCTTGTATATCAATAATATATCATCATAATCAACTCATCAATCATCCTATAGAATTAAACACAATAAATTAGAGCTCAAAACAACACAACATCCAAGACGACGAACTAGAAACTTAATCTAAGAATACTAGTTTTGCCCCTTTTGATCTTTCACTTAGTTTTGACTCTTTGCTTGATTCACTTGAACTTTAAACACTGTCAACAAGTTGTTCCACACATAATAACATAATCATACCTTTAGGAACCCATTAAAGACACTAGAATCCATCGAAATCAACTAAAACAACACCTAGCTCAAGCTAGTAACACTAGTTTTCTTGTTTAGACTCTAAATGACCAATTTAAGTACAAACTTGTTTGAAAGACACCATGAACATTTTAATTAATTACTCAAACACTTAGATTCTCAATTATATAATGATTAACACACCAAGAACTCAAGTTGTCCTCAAAACAAGGCTAAATAAACTAGGATAACAACACTAAGGTACATAATTCCACCTTCAATCATCACCCCACACTTAAAGCTTTGTTCATCCTCGAACAAATCTTTACTATAATATCATAAGTTGAGGTGAATCCATACTTATACTATAAGAAAGACAATCAAGCTAGTACTACAATGACTACACAAAGTGTAAGTTTCTACACTAAGCAAGTTACAAACACAATTGACAGTTCAAGAATACTTCTCCAAAACATCCTATCCTCAATAATTGACTCACCTAGTTGGAAAACTCATATATATTCTCCAATAAAATACATCATACAACTCACCCAACTATCATCAAACATGTACCCTCACAATAAGAGAGTTACCTATAATCACTCACATAGATATAATTTATCATAGAATGGGTACAAGAATCAAATTACACTCACTCTCACAAAGAATTCACAAGTTACACAAGGTGAACCATATGTTTGCCCTTAGTGTAGTGCTCTAAAAATATCAGAATGTTAAGGCTTAAGATCAAATAGGTCTTTAAAGATTGTAATGTAGGCTAAGGGACGAGTAAGAACTATTTTGGCCAAGAATAGTGACTATCTTCCTTAAACACTTTAATACATCATACTTTTTATTCAATTCACCTTTAACGACCCTTTTACACCACTTTTGTCCACCCCTATCTTTTGTTTAGACCCATCTCATTAAGCTCATTCATATACACTAAGGTGGGAGTATCATCTATTCACAATTTATTCAATTTGAACAAAAAAAAATTCTTTACATTACACAACTCCCAACCACAACACATAACAATTATACACACCAATAACTATCACTTTAGGGATTTAATTTCACCCTTTATCCTACTTGAATTTCCAACTCCTTAACTTAATTAAGTTTACACTAAAGCTCTTAGCAGCTTTGGATCAAATTATGGTCTATCAAAGAAGGAATTAGGCTACATATGAGGATTCCAAAGAAAATAAGCTTAAGGCTCAATGGGGTGAGCAATGATTATGCACAAGGGTAGGTCAAAAGAAGGTATGAAACATGGCTATCAAAGAAATGCCTATATCATCTCCTACACCCATACTTTTTATTTCATTTTGTACACGCACCAGGCAAGTTCTAGATATAAAGTATGACAAAAAATATACAACAACCTCACACACCGATGGCACATGCTCATCTCAAGTGGGATCGTCATAGAATCTCAACCAAATAATAGCACAAATTCATAATTAAGCCAAAAAAATTACAAGAGTCATATTCATGAGCCTGGGAGTGTAAAAAGTAGTAATTCACAATAAATATTCTTTTACAACCAAAACACTTGCATCTTGCAGTCAAATATAGCACCAACAAGAACATCTTACTTATTCCTAACACAAAAAAAAAATTAAAATTACCCTTAAAAAATGAGAATTTTCCCACCCTACACTTAAAAATCTACTTTGTACCCAAAGTATACTTATGAGTAGAGATAAAAATACTCTATGAAGCTTCTAGGCCTAGCTAGTAGCATATTTATACATCAAGAGGGTTCCAGGGACCCCATACTTAGTATTCGTCCTGCTCCTTACGTCAGGTTTTTTGGTACTCAGAGTTCCCATCAACCTGTGACTCAACAAAAATAAAAACTAGTGAAGTAAAAACTAAAAATATTGAAAATAAAACCTACCTTAACTTGGGTTGCCTCCCAAGAAGCGCCTAATTTAGTCTCACGACACGACCCAATCTTCGACTCATCTATTTTTCTTCAACCTCTTCCTCACACTCGAATGCCATCTTATTATTCATTTCATACACCTTGAGTATGAACTCTCAAAGATAACAACTCTCTCAACAATAGCCTTTTTAGGCTCATCTACCTGCATCATATCAGGTTGGGGTGTTGGTGGCTTATGCTGCTCAATAAGGAAGTTCGAAGAGAACTTTGGTGGACTCAACTCCACCTTCCAAAACTTATCCCCTTCAATTACTGTAATCATGCACAAATATTTGTAGTGGGATAGTATGTTGAGCGGTTCGTACACCTTGAACACCGCCTCTTCATCATCTAGCCTCATTGTGAATGTGCCCTCTCTCACATCTGCCAATGCTCCTACCGTTGCCAAGAATGGTCGTCCCAAAATGATTGAAACTTTTTTATCTGCCTGAAAATCTAAAATAATAAAACCAGTAGGAATAATAAACTTATCAACTTCAATGAGAACATCTTCTATGATTTCTTTAGGACGGGCTATGGTCTGGTCTGCCAATTGTAGTAACACAGAGCTCAATCTCAGCTTCTCCAAGCCCAAAGTATTGAACAACGATAAGGTCATCAGCTTGATAGTTTCCCCCAAATGACTAAGTGCATAGACCATCTCACTATTGCCAATTTGAGTAAGAAGCGTGAATCTCTCTAGGTCTTTGAGTTTTTGGGGCATTTTTTCACATCACCACAGAACTACACTCCTCAGTGAGTGCTACTATCTCAACATACTACAACCTAACTTTGTTAGTGACCACATCCTTCAAGTACTTAGCATACTTAGGAATTCCCTACAAAACATCTAAAAGAGAAAGGTTAATATGAAGTATTTTGAACGTGTCAAAGAACTTCCTAAAGCATGAATCCTCCTTTGTTTTTCTAAGCCTCTGTGGGAAAAGTAGTGGTGATCTCTCCTTCACCTATTCAGCAACTTTTGTTTTTGAGTACTCAGGCTTCCTAGAATTTTCAGCAACTTTGTCATCTACCTATTTAGTTTTCTTTGGAGGTTCTTCATTGAGCTCTTTCAGTACTTGTTTAGGATTCTCAATGTTAATTGGAAATCCACCTTGAGGCGTGGTATTCTGTTCTTGTTGCATTTACCCAACCTAAATCTCCAAGTTCTTTGTAGCCACTTGATGGCTTTTTATATCTACTGCTAATTGTGCTTGAGCAGCTAAAATTTATTTCAGCATCTCTTTTATATTGCTAGTGGCCTAATTTCCTTGACCCAGTGGTTGCTGAAACTACTGTTGTTGGGTATTCCATGGTTGATTTGGTGGTTGAGTCTGCCACTTTAGATTGTATGTGTTTCCATAATTTGACCTTTAAGCATTGCCCACAAACATCACTAACTCGGGATTGGCAGCACACATATCTGCAGAATGACCACTATTGTCACAAACCATGCACCAAGTGCTTGTTTACTGAATTGCATTAACTGTTGTTGCATGTTGTGCAACCCCCAATTTCATATTGTCGAACTAAGTAGTCAATTGATTTTGAAGCTCAACAATCTGAGTGAATATAACAGTAAATTGGTCAACTTTAACACACCTACAATCTTCTTTGTAGCACTTCATGAGTGAGAATTCCACTCAAGATTCCCTTGTGCAATCCGGTTCAACAAGGTGTATAACTCATCATATGTTAATTTTAACGCTTGACCACCTACAGTTGAATCTAAAAAAATTTTTATGTTGTGAGCAAGTTCCTCAACAAAAGTGTGAGCTAATACCTCATTAGACTGTTGATGATGTGGACAGTCCCGAAGAAGAGCTTTGAATCTTTCCCATACATGATATAAGTTCTCATCTGGCTTCTGTTTGAAGCACACAATCTCATTATGCAGTCTTGTAAGATGGAAAGAATTGGATGAGGATTTTTTTGTCTAAGTCATCCCAGGTTGTGATTGAACTTGCCGACTCAGTGTTTAACCACTTCTTTGCTTCCCCTAATAGTGAAAAGGGGAATAGTGTCAGCTTAACATAATTAGTTGACACACCCGTATGGATGAGTGTGTCACTGATCTTCAGAAAGTTCCGCAAGTGGACTTGTGGATCTTTATATGAATGCCCCATAAACTGTCCACTGTTGATTAAAAGCTGCACCATGTTCTAATTCAGCTCAAAGTTACCTCCAGCATCCAATTTCTGAAAAAGAGAGGTCAAATTCATTAAAAGTGGGATTGTCACTTCTCGAATTGTCAGACAGGCAGGTTGATCATCAGCCATTCGTGCAGGATTGTATTGTTCCTCTTGAATTTGTGGAATACAGGAGAGAAGGGTTGCTTCTCTCCTCAATTGATGAAAGAGTTGATCAGGTTCGGGGCTTGGTAAAACCAATTCCCAGTCCCTTGCCAGCTTACAAGTCTGGAAACCTGTTTCCTGCAAATTCAATACCAAGATCAAGTGTAAAGCACCAAAGATATCTTAAAAGTAAAACTAAAACAAAAATTATTGTGAATTTACAAGTCCCCGGCAATGGCGCCAAAAACTTGTAGCGCACACACAAGTGTATGTGGTCTCACCAAGTAATAAAGTGACCTTAAATAAAGGCGAATATCGATCCCTCAGAGAATTATGTCAAGCAACTATCCAATTCTAGTTTAACAATTGAGATTAACTAGTGTAACGTAGCCAAATGAGTGTTGAAAGTTTATAACTAAAAGTAAACAAAAATAAAGCGTAAAAGTAAAGACTTTGGACAATCAATAGATGAAAACCGGGTTTAAAGTACTACTAACAATCATACTATGCTATTGAACTTTATTCGTTAGATTACTTATCTTGGTTGTTGATTCGCAAGGTTTATCGTATGATCATGGTCTCCCAACCTCTAATCTTCTACCTAACTGAAATTACAACTACATCGTTGAGCGGGGATATAATAATCCATTTAAATACATTAAGATGTCATCCTACAAATGAACCAAACAAGGCTTATAGGTATATCCCTATCCAAGATGCTAATTCAAATTCCTTATTTTATAAAAGAATAAGAACCTTGCTCTATTTATCCCTACATTCTATCCTCTTATTCCCCATTCCGAGTTCACAAAGGCGACAATGAATGTATTCTAAGGGTTGCGAATCCTTAAAATAGTTATAATAAGGATAAAAAATAACCAAATATGATAATCAATCAAAACAACTCAATTCAAAGCAATAGTAATCATGCACTTGGTCTTAACCCGGGAAAAGTGCTTTTAGACACTCAAGGACATAGTCGTAATCAAGATGAATAAATACACGATAAAATTCATTAAAAAAGCTAAAGTAATAGAATAAAAACCCTATTGAAGTGTTTTTCAGCCCCTCTCCAAGTTTCAAAGCCATCCAAGGTTTTTAGCCTTATGTTTAAGCGTCCTATTTATAGGAGGACAAAACTGTCGATTTTTGCACTAGGTCGCGTCGCGGAGTTAATTTTCCGTATCTACCTCCGCCACGCACCCTTATTATGGAGAAACACTATTTTGGGTTCCTTATGAATCTACCTATGTATGGAACGTGCCCTATGGCCTTTTCTTTCATCTACGACACACCATGGACTTCCGAGAGGTCCATTTGACGTCAAATCTTATCTTGTGATTTTGTTGATCCATTTCGAGACTTTTGTGTTATTCTCACTTAATTTAATGATTGTATATCAATCATATATTATAATAATAAACTAACCAAGCATCCTATAGAATTCAACACAATAAATTAGAGCTCAAAACAACACAACATCCAAGATGACGAACTAGAAACTTAAGTTGAGAATACTAGCTTTGCCCCTTTTGATCTTTCACTTAGTTTTGACTCTTGGCTTGATTCACTTGCACTTTAAACACTATCAACAATTTGTTCCACATATAATTACACAATCATACCATTAGGAACTCACTAAACACACTAGAATCCATCAAAATCAACTAGAACAACACCTAGCTCAAGTTTTCTCGTTTAGACTCTAAGTGACCAATTTAAGAACAAACTTGTTTGAAAGACACCATGAACATTGTAATTAAGTACTCAAACACTTCGATTCTCAATTATATCATCATTAACACATTAAGAACACAAGTTGTCCTCAAAACAAGGCTAACTAAGCTAGGATAACAACACTAAGGTGCACAATTTCACCTTAGATCAATGCACCACCAAGTATGAGTATCAAAATGCACCGGGTCAAATCCCAATAGAGACAAAAAAACACTATGTGACTTCTTTCCATCTATTCTAGCCTGGGTAGATAGAGTTACCTGATACTTGCTGCTTGTGGGAGGTGGCAGGTATCCCGTGGAATTAGTCGAATTGCGTGCAAGATGGCATGGATACCACGGTTATCAAAAATAATATCGAGTACCAAGACAAAATTGCTAGTATGCACCAGCAGAATGAACACTCACTTTTGAGTGTGCTTATACTAAAGGGCTTCGATTCAAGTATTACAGCTCCTACTTATATCTAAAACCAGTGAACCGGATCCAGAGAGCTCTAATGTACCAAATATAAATTATTTAAAGATATCAGAGGTGTAAAATAGATATATATGAAGCATAGCTTCGTCTTTTCAACAACGTACATACTTCAGAGGCTTCAAGATGAAATTAATAGGCTTGTAAATTGCATAAACATGCAACTTTTTGAATTTTAAGACAGGACGCTATGAGATCTCTTGTTATATGTATATCTCAATTGATTTTATGATTTCGAGGTACAACATAACACCTATGAGGCCGGCCTTCAGGAATTATGTGTAACTGTCGAATACATTGAAATAACAAAAATATCGAATCCAAGTATCACAAAAATTTAAACAGGCAACTAACGATGACAACCTATCACTTATTAAGTCTTCTATTGAACCACATTTGTAAGGTTTTTTTTCTCAAAAAGAAAAAGAAGGTATAGCAATTCAGATGAACTACAGAGAAACATAATACCAAACATAGTTTCTTACTGCCTTGATTTTTCCAACTTAATCACATTTGGCAAATGACTATTTTTATAATAATAATGGTACTAAGCGTTGAAAACTTAGATTTGAAGTTCGTAAGATAATCTTGCCCTGGAAAAGATAGATAAATAAAGTTTAAAAATGAAAAATTTCATTCAATTTGCCATACAGTTACCTGTTTCACACCATATTTTTCTATTATAATCTTATGCAAGTTAGACCTATGGTTACAAGAAACCAACAATTCCCATTGCCTTCCCGAAAAGAAATCCAAGTATCAGCTGATATTAAGAAAATCAAATTTTACTGTAAATTTCATTCATCATCACTTAATTTTATATTTATTACACAAACGTCACTTTTTTTTATTCATTACACAAAAGTCACTTTATTTTGCTCCGGTCATCGTAAAAGTCACTATGACCAAATTTTATAATAATTCCACCGTAAAAATGATGTGGCAACCTTAATTAATTCTTGATTTTGATTTAAAAGAATATAATATATTACCCATATCTTAACCCTTTTTATATATGTTCAACCCGATTTTCCTCATGGATTATATAACGGAAGAATAACATTTTTTCAATAGAAACTACCTAGTGAAGACTATTTTCATTAAAAAATTCTGATTGATATTTTTATGAAATAAAATTATACTTATATATATTCTTAAAATCCTCTAAAGTTGAGAAATGTGTTGGTAAATTATTTTTCTCCTCTAAAATTATGGCATGTAGTTGATAAATTATTTTTCTCCCTCTAAAATTGTGACATTTAGTTGATAAATTATTTTTTCATACATTTTTTTTCTTGCCACGTGGGTCTTTGCATTCGGTATATTATAATAATATAATAATCTATTTATTGAGTTCGTCTTTGTATTTTTAATTGTTTGACTAATCGATTAATTCTATTAAAAGTTTTTGTTAAAATATTTAGTTTCTGGTAAATTACATATTGATTAATTAATTCAATTGATAAATATAAAAATTAAATATCCTATAATTTTTTTATCTATTAAAGTACTTATATTTTATGACTTTTATTAACACAATTGTCAATAACATTATTTGTACAAATTTTGATAATACTTATTTAATGACACAATTAAAAAGATATTATTTTAAAACTATCTTGAGCATATTGATTTATCTTCAAAGAATTAAAATATTTTTTAAAAAAATAATATTATTTTTATTTTATGTGTTTTGAAGAATTTATCTTGTTTATCACTCTTTTTCAGTGTACCTTTTTGACAGATGAATGCAATATTATTAAATATTTCATAAAAATATCAGCCAATTTTTTTTTATGAAAATAGCCTTCATTAGTAGTCTAATCTATTAAAAAATTGGTATTCTTTCATTAAATAATCCATAAGAAAAATAGATTGTGCAGATATAAAAAGGATCAAGATATGAGTAATATATTATATAATCACTTAAATTAAAACAAAGAACTAATAATGGTTGCTACATCATTTTTTCGATAAAATTATTGTAAAATCCGATCATAGTGACGTTTGTGATGGCTGAAGCAAAGTTAAATAACTTTTGTGTAATGAATGAAAGAGAATGATTTTTGCGTAATAGGCACAACGTTAAGTGAGTATGGATGATTGCAAAAGAACATGTGATCCTCACGATAGAAGACAAAAGAAGAAAAGTCTTCTACATTTATTTGATGATAACCAGTTTGCTGCGAAAAATTGAAGTGCGGTTCTATACTCCTAAGAATAAGGGCATTCAATTTGCAATAGGATAAACAACATCACCAATCTAACAAAAAGAAATATTTCTCTAACTTGCTAACAATCATGAGCGACCGCTGTACTCTTTTGTGTTTTACAGGATGCCAACTCTGATTTTTCTGATCAAATTTATACACTTTTACTTTGCCTTTCATGAGAAAGAACTCAGCTCAAATCCTTCATATACATCAAACAATACATGAAACATGTAAACATTTCACTTGTTGACTGTAGGTTGAGTTTCCTGGGATGACAACTCCACAGCAAGGCATCCACAAACGTTGGGCACTCCTAAATTAGCGTTAAAAAGTTTACATCTAAAATGTCCACTTTGGGGGTGGCAACTCTATGGTGCAGTTGCAAATCTTTCGTGTTGATCTCATTGAATTTGAGAAAATAAAGGGAAACTTGAGACCAAGAGATCGAATCCCATAGAAATTTCCTCAACATACAAAATCACGCAGAATCTAAATTGTACATGGAATCAAGAATAATTTTTTGAGTGCTTCAATTGTCTTGATTCGTTTACAAATTTGAGCTGAGGAATAACACGTCCTTTATACTCAAATAATAGCAAATTTGGAGCACCAATTTCTCCTATAGTCGAAGGGGAGCCATGGAATAACTTGTAAAGTTGTTGTTATGTGACCAGAAGGTCACAAGTTCAAATCTTGAAAACAGTCTCTGGCAGAAATGCAAGGTAACACTGCGTACAATACACCCTTGTAGTGGCCCTTCTCCGGACCCTGCACATACCAAGAGCTTTAGTGCACCAGGCTGCCCCTTTTTTAGATTCTCCTATAGTCTTGCAATTTTGAATATTTAAGACCCTTAGGGATGGACTACTACAAATGTCGAAACTTCCAAAAGCAATAATATCAAACTCTCCAGGCAGTAAGGGATTGAGATAAGCTAATATCGAACTCTCAAGGCAGCAAGGGATTGAGATAAGGTGGTTCAGAAATCTACCACATATATCCCTACATGATATCTCTAAAGATTTCAGATTCTCAAATTCGACAATATTCAATTGTTTCAACCAATAACTTGAATAAGCCAAGAGTTCCAAGTGTTGGTGCTTGAAATTTAGCAGCTAGGTGAGTATTAATGGTAAGTGAACTAATCTTACAATGATTCCAGAGCTCAGCATTTTTTAGCTCAATACAATGCTCGATGATTAAATCATCAACAAAGGGACAACTAGTGAGTAGAGTCTGAAGCATGCTTTTGTTTAAGTGGACATAATAGAGAGAAAGCTTTCTCAAAGAATGCCATGTTGCTGCATCACTAGTACTGGATAATGAACATGCATCAGATCACAACCCATCAGGATTAGTTTTCATAAAAAAATTTGCTGCCAAGAATGTAAAATAGGGAACGAGTATGATGCTAAATATCCAACATCTCTATACACTAGATTTCTTAGACCATTTTGAGGAGCAATATCGAGCCACTTATCAATCAAAGGGAATGTGATCAGGCTTTGTAAAATTATGAAATTCAAACTTGTAAGTAGGAATATTTTTGTCCTTATATCTCTTTATGATTTATCCATTATTGTCCTGCTTTCGCAGGAAGAGACTCCGAATTCCAAGTTGGGAAGAGACAATCAGACTTGTAGCCATGTTTTGGAAAAATTTCTCATTAAGGATACTTCTCCGTAATTAAGATAATAAAGTATTTTGCGAACAAGGCCTACAGGCAAGATGTTAGTTGTGCCTGTCCCCAAGGCTTGGAAGTTGCATGGAAATTGACAGTTTACCGTTGTTGTAATAAGTCACGGTGGGAAAGTAAATAACCCCTATATATTTAAGGAACCCTATTTTGAATATATTTTTTCCTCTTTTTCTATTATACTGTTACACTAGTATCTACGCTCTTTATGCCGAGTTATAACAAACTTAAATTATTATTTATTAATATAATAATAAAAATGTTATGAAATATTAAAATAAAAACAAGAAGAATAAGAGAGAAGAGAGGAGACTTCTTTATTTGTCAATAAGAGATTAAGCATCATTTACAATGAATAAAACTCCTCAATTTATTGAGGAAAAATTCACCTAATATTTCTCCAAAAGATAGATATTCCCTATCTTGATAAACATTTACATTATCTTGATAGATACTCATTATATATCTTGATAGATATTCACTATATCTTGATAGACATTCACTATAATGTAAATACATTTATAACACTCCCCCTTGAATGTCTAAGTGATAGATCATGTGCCTCATTAAAATCTTACTAGAAAAATCTAGTGAAAAAAATCTAGTGAAGGAAAAAGAGTACACATCTCTAATAATACGTATTTTGGCCGCCTCATTAGAAACCTTACTAGAAAAAACCTATGGGACAAAACCTTAAAAGAAAAAAATAGTACAATGTGTATTTGCTCCACCTGATAAGAACATCAATCTCGAATCTTGAATCTTCACATTTGAATCCTGTGAATCATCTTCTCAAAAGTTTTAATTGATAGAGAATTGGTGAATAAATTAGTCATATGATCACTTAAACAAATTTATTGTACGTTAATATCACCATTCTTTTGTAGCTCATGTTTGTAGAAAAGCTTTGGCGAAATGTGCTTTGTTCTATCTCCTTTTATAAATCTTTCCTTGAGTTGAGCTATGCATATTGCATTATCTTTATGCAAAATCATGGATACTGATGTTCCGTCTTTTTACGGAATATTTTACATCTTTTTCAAGGGATAATTGTATGTCTTCAAGCAACTGTTGTTGTATTTAATACTAGATTTTAGTGTTTTCAGGTCAAAGAGTTAGCTGGAGGAAAAACTTGGAAAATAGCAGAAAAAGAGTCGTTGGCGATCAAACTAGCAGACCATCTGCCAAGTGACGGTCCGTCAGGATGACCGTCAAGGTTAATTAGAATGGCCCAAATTGGGGACTTCTGCAACTGTCTAAGTGATGGACCATTGGACCCTCGACGGATCGTCAACTTGGCCGTCAGGCTAAAACAGAACACATGATTTCAGAAGATCAAGTGACGGACCATTAGACCATCGATGGTCCGCCAACATTTTCGTCAGTCCTTAACCAGAACGTGTCACTCCGGGATTTTCAGCGACGATCCACTTGACGGACCGTCAGGCTTTTGACGGGCCATCAACGTGACCGTTAACTTTGACACGGCTTTACTGAATTCGAATTTTAAATCCTCTGTACCTAGGAACATATAAATACCCAGTTTAGGTTTTATTTAGGTATCTTTTATCATATTTCTATCTTTGAGACTCATTCTAATGTAGTATTCTCTGAGATTTAAGCTAGACTTAGGGATCTAACCATTTTTATTCTCATTACTACTGAAGATTCAAGAACAATTCTTATGACTTTTGTAAGTAATTTTTGAATTTATCTATGAAAATCATAATGAATTCTTTTTATTCTTCTATGGAGATGTATGGCTAAGCTCACATAACTAGGGTTATGGGAGCCTTGATGTGAATAGCTGATTAAGGTTTTGAGAATAATTAATTTTCATGGTTAACTGAAGTTGTATAAACCCTTCTTCACAATAATGACCTTTCTTGATTGCAAACTTGAAGTGTGAGCCCAAGAACATCACTTGTTTGAATAGAAAAGTGCTTGTTGAAAAAAAAAAAAAGGTTTACATGGAATCTAAGGGCTTTAACCTTTGAGTTAAGGGTTGATGCCTTAACAGAATCAACCCACATGAGAGAATAGTTGAATAAAATAACACATCCTTTAAGTTCAAGAGAATTTAAGGATAATCTACTCATTTAGGTTGAGAGACAAATGGGTAAATTATAGGATTCAATAACTCTTGCAATTGAAGTGATTAATTGGAAATTCAAAAAAAGTCACAACCCTAGCTGCTTGAACATCTTGGTAACCATAACTCTAGTTTGTCTATTTTCATTGAATTATTATTTGCAATAAGAATCACTGACTGGAACACTTTTTGTTACAAATAATGAGATAAAATTTACAAATCAAACCCCTCATTTAATTTGGAACCTTTGACCAACAGTCTAGTAACAACCAAAATACTTAGTAAACACAGTATTCCCTGTTGGATTTGACCCCAACCTAGTTGCGTTATATATTTGACAATGATCGCTTACTCTCTCGTAAGAGAGGTATAATTTGGGCGCATCAAATTTTGGTGTCATTGCCAGGAATACGGATGTCAATTAAGTTTGTGTTTGTTAGTTAACCTTTGGTCAAGTTTCCTAAATTTTAATTTTCTTATTGTTTTTTATTCATTACATGCTCATTGTTAATTATGCCATGCACCAGAAGTTCAGGAGAACTGCTATTACCCTTTAATCCTGAACCGCATCTAATTGGTAAAATAGAATAACAACAAGAAGCGATAGACTAGCTACCTTGGCTAGAGCACAGGTTAATCAACAAAATAATGGTAAACGAGCTTGTGACCCTATTCCTGATGATGAGGATTTGGGGGATGATGATCTGATCAACCCAGCAAATAGGAGACGTGCAGAGAATGTAGAGGTGGCTGCAAACAGAAACTAGGCAGCTAGAGGGAGAGCAAATCTCCAACCTGCTATGCAATTTGACCTTGATGAGGAGGACGACGACTTGGATAAATCTGGTGCTCCAGGAGCGAATATTCTACCTTCATTGGCACTTGGGGTTAAGTTTAACATAAACAGCACTATGATATAGCTCCTTAATCTTAAGGGGTTGTTTGGAGGACTTCCAGGGGATGACCCAAATATGCACTTGGTGAATTTTATCAATATTTGCAAATCCTTTGATAACCCTGGTGTTGGCCAAAATACAATTAGTCTTCGATTGTTCCTGTTGTCTCTGTCTAGAAAGGCAACAATATGGTTGAATGCGTTAGCCCCCAATTCTATAACAAACTGGAAGTAATTGAAAGGAGCTTTCCTAAAAAGGTTCTTTCCGCCCTCTAAGATGTTATAGTTGAGGGATTAAATTAGCAACTTCAAATAATTACCAAACGAGGCACTACATGAAACTTGGATGTGATTTAAGAAAAAGTTAACATAGTGCCCCAACCACAAGATAACTGGCGAGCATTTAATGGAGACTTTCTATAGAGCCTTAAAATTTAACCAACAGTTGACAATGTTGTAGGAGGAGCATTCATGGAGCTTAAATTCAATAAGGCTGCATATATGTAAGAGCGGTTGACTAAGACAAGTAGAGCTTGGCACGCCAAGGATTCTATGGTAGAAATCCCTACTATGTCTAGTGGTATGTTGGTGGAGCAGCATGGGAAAGAGGAGGAGTGCGACCAAGATATGGCACACATGAAAACACAGATGGTTATGCTTACTAAAAACTTATTATCCAAGAAGACTAAGAATATAAAAGCTGTTGGGTCGCAAGGCAAAGCTGATTTTGATTCTGAGGAGGAGGCAAACTATTTAAATAATCAAGGGATTTTCGAGGAAATAGACAAAGAAATCAAGGTCGGAACTATTATGACAAGGTTGGTTACAAAGATAGGGACCAAGGGAGTTGGAAGAACAAAAATAATAGGAGTGGACTGTATGTACCTCCTGGAAACTAGGATAATACAGCTACCAGTTCAAGAAAAATGTCAATAGAAGACATGATGGAGAAACTATTAATGGGAGTTGAGGCTACCAATGTTGGGGTGATGATGATAAAGAGTGAATTATCTTCCATAAGCCAGCTAGTAAATTTGAACTCAACTTCTATTAAGCAGTTGGAGAAGCAGATGAGCCAACTCTCAGCAGTATTTAATCAGAGGAAGAGTGGTACGTTTTCTAGCGATATAGTACAGAATCCTTAAAATGATAGATCTTGCATGGCAGTTACCACTCGGAGTGGTAAATTATTACCTGGCCCTTATGTGGGCAAGGCTATGATTGAGGATGTGATTAAAGAAGAGGTAGAAGCTGATGAAACCCATCCAGTAGAGTCTGAAAAGATAGATGGTAATGCAATTACATCTAACCATCAGCAGGTTGATGAGTTAGAGAAAGTGAAGAAAAAGGAGAAGGAGGCAGTGGTTACTACTCTTCCGAAACCACCATTGCTCTTTCCTTATAGATTAAAGAAGAAAGCTGATGATACAAGTTTTAGCAAATTCATGGCGATGTTGAAGTAGCTGATGGTTAATATGACTTTAGTGGAGGCATTACATCAGATGCCTGGGTATTCTAAGTTTATGAAAGACCTGGTGACAAAGAAGAGAGCAGTGAGCTATGAACCGGTGGATAACCTTCATCACTGTGGTGCTATTTCAACAAGGTCTTTGGTGAAAAAAAAGTGGACCCCGAATTATTCACTATTCCTTGTACTATTGGATCTCTTGAATTTTCTAAGGCCTTGTGTGATCTGGGGGCGAGTATTAAGCTGATGCCACTAGCTATTTATAAGAAGTTAGGTTTGGGGGATCCTACACCCACAAACATGCGACTAGTAATGGAAGATAGGTCGATAAAGTGGTCAGTGGGGATACTATATGACATTCTATTAAAGGTGGCCAACTTTATATTTCCTGCGGATTTTGTAATTCTGGATTATGAGGTGGATTTCGAGGTGCCCATAATCTTGGGTCGACCTTTCTTTGCAATCGGAACCGTGCTAATTAATTTGCAAGCTAATGAGCTCCTATTCAGACTTAATGATAAAGTAGTTCGGTTTGATATGTGCCAATATATGAAGCAACACAAGGAAATAAGTATGTTCTTAATTGTTGATGTTTATTATGAGAATAAGCAAGAAGTGTCGATAGAGGAAAAAATTGCTATTGAGACTTTGGCTACAGTTTTGATTAATTTTGATAGCAAAGGTATTGAAGAGTATGAGGAGACTATGTGTGCCTTGACGGAAATGGGATCATATTCTTATGCTCCCAAGAAGCTGGATCTAGATCTAAAAAATTGTCCAACACCACTGGTTAAACCATCTATTGAAAAGCCATCGGTGTTGGAGTTGAAAGAGTTGCCATCATATTTATGGGATGTGTTTCTAGGCAGTGAAAACACTTTACCTATGATTATTGCAGTATATTTGAGTGAGCATCAGATGAAGGAACTTATTTCTGTGCTTTGGAGGTATAAAAGGGAGATAGGTTGGACTATTGCGGATATTATTGGTATTTTTTTAGGTATTTGCACCCACAAGATTCAGCTTGAGGAAGATTGCACCCTAATTATTGAGCATCAATGCCATCTTAATCCACCTATGCAAGAGGTGGTTATGAAGGAGATCATCAAATGGCTTGATGCAGGAGTTGTATACCTCATTTCTAATAGTAAGTGGGTAAGCCCTGTTCAATGAGTGCCCAAGAAAGGAGGCAAGAATGTTGTAGCCAATAAGAAAAATGAGTTGATTTCCCTTAGGTCTATGACTGGGTGGAGAGTTTGTATGGACTATCGTAAGCTCAACTCATGGACTTTGAAGTACCACTTCCCAATGCCTTTTATGGATCAAATGCTTGATTGGTTGGCGGGAAGAGTTTGGTATTGTTTCTTGGATGGGTATTTAGGCTACAACCAGATTTCTATTGCTTCAGAGGATCAGGAGAAGATGACGTTTACTTACCCATATGGTACTTTCGCTTTCAAGTAGATATTATTTGTCTTATGTAATGCACTAGCCATGTTCCAACGGTGCATGATGTCTATATTCTCCGACATGGTGGAGGACACCTTGGAGGTGTTTATGGATAACTTTTCAGTGGTGGGTGACTCTTTTAAACTATGCTTGATGAGTCTGAGTAGAGCATTGCAACGGTGCAAAGAATTTAATCTTGTGCTCAATTGGGAGAAATGCCACTTCATGGTAAAGGAGGGCATTGTCCTTGGTCACAAAATTTCAGCCAAAGGAATTGAGGTTGACCGACCTAATGTTGAGGTTATTGAGAAGCTACCACCTCCCATTTTAGTGAAGGGAGTGCGTAGTTTCCTTGGTCATGCGGGCTTCTATCGGCGATTTATAAAAGACTTCTCAAAAATTGTAAACCCACTTTGCAAGATTTTGGAGAAGAAGACCAAGTTCATATTGATGATGATTGCTTGAAGGTATGTGAATTCCTTAAAGGGAAATTAGTTAATATCCCTATTATTATCGCTCCATATTGGTCAAAGCCATTTGAGATTATGTGCGCTGCAAGTGGAGTGGCGCTTGGGGCTGTGCTTGTCCAAAAAAGAGATAAGTTGTTTCATCCCATTTATTATGAAAGAAAGGCCTTAAATAGAGTTCGGAAGAACTACACTATTACTAAACAGGAAATTTTTGCATTTTTCTATGCCTTTGAGAAGTTCCAGGCTTACCTATTGGGAACCAAGGTAGTGGTTCACACAGACCATGCCGCCTTGAGTTATTTTATGGAAAATAAGGATGCTATGCTGAGGTTAATCAGATGGGTACTTCTCCTTCAAGAATTTAACTTTGAAGTCAAATATCGGAAGGGATGCGAGAATCAAGTTGCGGACCACTTATCCAGACTGGAGGGAGGTCAAGCACTCAAGGATAAGCTAGAAATTGATGATGCATTTCTAGATGAGGAAATCTTGGTTGCTGTGTTAGAAAGAGTACCTTAGTATATAGACTTTTCAAACTATGTGGTGAGCGAGGTTATTTTGGAGAACCTTTCTTTTCACCAAAGAAAGAAGTTTCTTCATGATGTTATACACTACTTCTGGGATGAGCCTTATTTATTTCGGCGTTGTGTAGATAATATTATAAAGAGATGTATCCCAGAAGTAGACATGCTGAATATTTTAGAAGATTGTCATGCTTCTCCAGTTGGGGGTCACCATGTAGGTGACCGGACTACTAGAAAAGTGTTGCAGAGTGGCTACTATTGGCCAATTTTATTCAAAGATATGTATGAGTTCATGCAGTGATGTGACCAATGCCAGATACAAGGGTCAATCTCAAAGCACCATGAGATTCCTTTGACAAAAATGATGGAAGTGGAGTTGTTTAATTTCTGGGGCATCGACTTCATGGGACCCTTCGTGAGTTCATATGGAATAAAGTACATTCTGGTTGTCGTTGATTATGTATCTAAATGGGTTGAGGCTATTTCCTTGGCCTATAATGAAGGGAAGAGAGTTGTTGCGTTCCTTAAGAGGAACATATTCTCTCATTTTGGGGTGCCACGCACCATCATAGCGACAGTGGATCACATTTTTACAACCGAGTGTTTATGACTGCCTTGGCGAAGTATGGTCTTAAGAAGCATAAGGTGGAAACTCCATACCACCCACAGACTAGTGGGCAAGTAAAATGGTGAATGTGAGCAGACAAGATTGGTCTAGGAAGCTAGATGATGCCTTGTGGGCATATAGAACAGTTGTATGTCACCATACCAATTGGTCTATGGCAAATCCTGTCATTTGCCGATCGAATTGTAACACAAGGTGTTGTGGGAACTTAGGAAGCTAAATTTGAATTGGAATGAGGCCGCAGAGTTAAGATTAGGATAGTTCAATGAGATAGATGAGTTCTACCTTAGAGCGTATGAAATAGCAGACCTATACAAAAAGAAGATAAAGAGGTACTATGACCGGAGTATTGCAAGACGAGACTTTCATAAAGGTGATTGGGTACTCCTCTTCAACTCTAGATTGAAGCTGTTTCTAGGTAAACTTAAATCAAAATGGTCTGGCCCATTCAAAGTTAACCAAGTCTACTCATCTGGAGTAGTTGAACTTAAAAATGAGGATAAAAGTGTCTTCAAGGTTAATGGGCAATGAGTGAAGCTGTATATCGGTCCAATGGACTCGATAAAGTGCATAGATACTATCTATCTCGAAGAAATCTGAGTAATCAAGATAACTGAGTCATGCCGCGACATTAAATCAGGCACTTGAGGGAGGCAACCCACGAAGTGTTGTTGTAATCATAGTTTGAATTTATTTGTTGTTTTTGTGCAATTTGATGTGTTTGTGAAGTGTACAGGACTGAGAGTACAGAAGGAAAGGAGTTTTACAGTTGATAAGGGGGCGAAGGAAAGACCGACGGACCGCCAAGGACTCAACGGGCCATCACTAGGACCGTCAAAGCCAAGATAAAAATTAACATTCTGGATAAGGTTTGAAGGTCGAGTTGGCGGACCGTCGCTGGTCCGACGGACCATCTTTCCCTTCATCAACTAGCAGCTAAAATTCAAAGGTACTAAAACAGATTGACAGAGAGGTCGGTAGACAGTCGCATCACTGACGGACCATCGAGTTAGCCGTCACAGTAAAGCAGGATTGCTAAGCTTCTGGTAAGCCATGACGGTCAACCTGGCGAACCGTCGGACACCCCACGGATCGTTAAGTAGACCATCAACTTAACCCTAAGCATGGGTCGGGTCGGGTCGGGTTGATTTTAAATACTATTTAAATTGTCTATATCCAACCCAAGCATTTTTAAACTGATAAAAAGAGGAGGTTACATACGTTGCTACCTTTTTAAATCCTGAACCTGTTCATCTTCCTTTGTGTTCAAATTATCTGGGTTCAGTTATTCCCTTTTAAGACTCCCCGTCTTCTTTTTCTCTCCTATTTAAATAACACCTTCCCCATCTCCTTCTCATCATAACAAAAGCTATCAATCACTGACAAAGGCCTTAAGTTTTCTTTATTTTCTAAAGTTACAAGTGAGTAGAGTGAAGTTACTACACCATCAAGGTATGATCACAACCTTATTCAACTTCTTCGAATTGCTAATTATAGAGTGAGTAAGTTGTTATTTACTAAAGAAAATTCATTTTGTTCTTTCTGCTTTGTTTTGATTGTAATCTTAAAGTCAAACCTTGGTGTGCATTGTTCTGGGTGAAATCTGAGTAACCCATGTATTAAAAGAGAGTAAAGTTGTGCTTAAAATCTAAAATCATACCATTGTTGAGTTAATAAGTGGGAATGCACACCAGGTGTTCAACAAAATATTGAAGTGAAGTCTGAAATTGAAAAAGGGTTGTGACGGTCACCTTGGTGGACCATCAAACTTGCGACGGACCTCCAGGTGGACCGTCGCAAAGATGCCAACCATGAGGTTTACTGGATAAGCTACAACAGATGACTTGGTGGACCGTCAGTAACGTGGCAGACCGTTAGGTCTAACATCGCATGATTCTGAAAAACACAACACACTGGTTAAGGCCTCATGGTGATTTCAATGGATCATCGCTGTCTGGACGGAGTGTCAGACCTACCGTCAAGCCATATTTTTACTATTTTTGATTTGTTTTTAATTGCAAACTGATTCTTTGTTCCCTTTTCAGGTATTATGGCACGCAAACTACCTTTGACCAGAGGTGGTGGTAGAGTATGGGGAAGAGGTAATCTAGCTAGAAATGAGAAGGCACTTACCTTCAATAATCGATAATGAGATAGAGTAATCCCCATACTCTTCCAATATAAAAAGGAGAGTAAGAGTAGTACCAGTAGTACCAGTTCGAGCCTAGACTAGGAAGGGGTCAACACATCTAATCCCAACCCCGTTGAGGCAAAAACTAGTCATGTTGAGATAGAAATGGAGGAGAAAACTGTGGTTAAGAGCAAGGACCCTCAAATGAGGGAGACACTCAGGTGGCAGATTGAGGGATCTAAGGACAAGTTCCTTGATGGATTAGAATTGAGACAAATAGGCCAATCAAAAGGCTAATCTTCGAAGAGTACCAAATAGTGATAAGTGAGTTGCATGAATATCTAGAACTGGGGTAGCATTTCAACGAGTATGAATTGGTCTAGATAAGCAAGCCACTTGGTTCTTGTCAACCAAATCTGGTAGGGGAGTTTTTTGCCAACTATTTGGCACTGATAGAGAAAGATTGTCCCAAAGAAAGAAAGATCTCAGACTTTCCAAATAAGGAATCAATCCCGATGAGAGGAATTAATATTGATATATTGGATCGAACAATCAACTGGATGTTAATTATTCCCGACTATGAGGCACCGACTATGATTCCTGATCTTGAGTATCGTCTGACTTTAGCATCGACTCAAAGGTCGTGGCTATCTAGGCTACTAACTGATGATGGTAACCCCGTTTAGGCAACTAACTCAAGAGAGCGCATTGCTAAGTCCTCCCTTAGATTCCGAGCATAGTTCTGGTGGGCCATTCTTCGGTTAAGGGTAATCCAACAGGAGGTGATGCCAATTTAGATAGTCACAGGTTTGTGCTGGTGGCTAGTTTGATTGTAGGCTGAAGATCAATTTCAGCTAAATCATTGCTGATGAAATGCTTGTGAGGGCACACAAAGTGGCAAGCGCACTACCGTTCTCGTGTTTGATCACGGAGCTATGCAGGTAAGATAATATGCCTCTGATTGAAAAAGTTGATAATGCAGTTTGGGCTACGCCTAGGCAAGATATTGAGAAATCAAAAGATGACTCAAAGTTTGAGATACGAGTCACCAAACCTCCAGCCTACCAGACACACTCAGTACCAACCCCTAATACTTCTAAAGTTCCCACATGTATACCATTGCCTATCACTACTTATGTGCCGCCTAGTACATCTGCAGGATCAGAATCTATGCCACCAATGGGTGGGATAGATTATTCAGAGTACAAGTTGATGCAGAAAAAATTTTTCCAAGTCGGCCAAGTTGAAGAAGAAGTTCAAGAAGTAGCTAGACACATGGGCTTCGCAATTAAAGCCTTTTATTGATCAAACTGTAGTGGAGGCAATCCATCTATTTCAAAACATTCAGCTTAGGATGGATCACATGGAAGAAGGAATCAACAAAAGGCTGGATATGATGTCCATTTCGGATCTTGCTAAATT
>NC_061113.1:55188061-55211571 GCF_002878395.1 Capsicum annuum | reverse complement strand
ATCAACAAAAGGCTGGATATGATGTCCATTTCGGATCTTGCTAAATTCATTGTAAAATTTAAACAAACACAAGCGGATATAGCAGAGTTGAAAAGCAAGCAGTCATAGTAGCTAGTCTTTGACCCCACTTTGGTGATAAGAGACAAAGATGAAGGTATTATTGACTTAATGGGGAAGCCATAAAAGATAAAGGCAAGAAGGTAGATGAAAGTACAGGTAAAAGCACGAATAGAAAATCTACCAGAAGGAGAAGAAGAGAAGCAATAACACCTAAAGAGAAAGAAGATTATGATATAAGAAAAGATGTAAAAAGATCAAGGAAAGATGAAGAGAAAAGAAGGAAGAAAGCAGAAGATAAAGCTATTGGAGTGTCTACCAGCTCTGCCCCAGTAAGGGGCACTAGTGCAGACCCAGCTTGGGATGTGATACCTCTAATTCTGGAGGAAGAGATTGTGAGTACCCCTACCACCATAGGGGTCAATATTGCTGCAGGTGAGGCTACTGTAGCCTCACCACATTTCACTGATGCCTCATTTGAATAAGAGGCTTTACAAGTATTTCCCATCCTCTGTACTTTACTTTTATACATTGAGGAAAACATATTTATTTTCTTTGGGAGTGGGTGTACTTGTACCATGGGGGTTTTTGTTTTCGATATTTTTTTCCTCCCATGTGCTATCTTCTAGAACTGGCATGTCTAGGATTGCATTTTATTTTCTTAAGTTGTAATGTAAATAGTTGTTTAGTGATGGTTATTTATGAAGTGTCTTTTCTTTTAGTATCTCTTTGTACATATGAATGATGAAAGGATGTGGCATAAGACTCTGAACATACTTGTATGGCTATTTCCTTATCGTTTAGTATATGTTGAGCAACTGTTGGTAATTCTACAATGGGCATTACAATAAAAATGTGCATGGCTATGTGATGTAAATCCTAAGAGTAATAGTAGGATAAGTGTAACTCAATTGCTAATGTGTGCAAGTATTAGTTTTAGTTCTTGCATAGTAGTACACCTAGAACTTGCCCAGTTCATTGATATTGTCTGTGGTTGATTCAATAGGATAGGATAGCAGGCCTCCTCTTATTTTTAGTCCACTTTGCCAAAATAACTGACCCACCAAAAAGATTTTTCCATATTTGAACCCTTTTTGAGTTTATAATAGTTTTCTTCATTCCCAATAATGCTAATTAACTATCTTAGGTTGTTAACACTTAGCTTTGTCCCTAGTCCAATTTGGACATTGTGCACCTTAACTTAGGCAAAATACCTACGTTGAGGGTGGTTACTATCAATATGTTAGTTGTTTATACAGTTTAGAACTAAAATGAAGCATTCAGCCCTGATCTGTCAAAGATATTATGCACCTCTACTGACTGCATCATCATAAGTTGAGGGTGGCTGATGCTGCCAAAAAAAGGGGTTGTTATAGTGAAGTGTGAATGAATGATAGAATTGTAAGTGAGTTGGTAAAATGGTGTCCTTGGTGAGTAGAATTCAAAGGCAAAGAGAGTTAAGTCTGAATGTTGAGTCACTTTTCCCAAAACCCTTTCTTACCTAGCCTGAAGCCTCATTACAAGCCTAGAAAAGACCTGCTTGATCTTTGTGAATCAACCATAAAGGAGCATCAGATAATAAAGGCAAGCCTATGGGTATAAAACTTCTTTGATGAGTGTAAGAGTCTTGATTTTCGTCCACAAGATATAATGAGTGGTGGACTTTATTGAATGTGAGAGAAACTTGGGTTACACTTAGTTTTACTGATCTCTGTAGGATATAATGTGCATATTTATGTATGTGTGCTGATGTTGAAACAATGCCGGTTATAGATCCTGATGTGTTGAGCCCATATGAGTGAGATGACAAGTGAATGGTTTTGTGAAATCTAGTTTAGCGGTTGATTGCCTATCATTGTATTGTTCATGTATGCAAATTGGTGCTGAGTTGCTTGAGGACAAGCAATTGTCTTAAGTTGAAGGTGTTGATATTTCGGCTTTTGATAGAACATTTTACATCTTTTTAAGGGATAATTGTATGTCTTAAAGTAACTGCTATTGTATTTAATACTGGATTTTAGTGGTTTTAGGTCAAAGAGTTAGCTAGAGGAAAAACTTGGAAAATAGTAGAAAAAGAGTCGTCGATGATCAAACTGGAGGACAGTCGACCAAGTGACGCTACGTCAGGATGACCGTCAAGGTTAATCAGAATGGCCCAATTTGGGGACTCCTGCGACGGTCCAAGTGACGAACCGTCCGACCTTCGACGGACCACAAACTTGGCCATCAGTCTAAAACAGAACACATGATTTCAGAAGATCAAGTGATAGCCCAAGCGACAGACCGTCAGACCATCGATGGTTTGCCATCATATCCGTCAGTACTTAACCATAACGTGTCACTCTGGGACTTTCAGCAACGGTTCACTCGATGGACCGTCAGGATTCCGATGGGCCGTCAACGTGACTCTCAACTTTGACGCGGCTTTACTGAATTCGAAATTTAAATCCTCCATACATTGGAACATATAAATATTCAGTTTAGGTTTTATTTAGGTATATTTTATCATATTTCCATCTTTGAGACTCATTATAACATAGTATTCTCTGAGATTCAAGCTAGACTTGGGGGTCTAACCATTTTTATTCTGATTACTACTGAAGATTCAAGAACAATTCTTGTGACTTTTGTAAGTAATTTCTGAATTTATTTATAAAGATCATAATGACTTCTTCTTATTCTTTTATGGAGATGTATGGCTAAGCTCTCATAACTAAGGTTATGGGAGCCTTGATGTGAATAGATGATTGGGGTTGTGAGAACATTTGATTTTCATTCCTAAGTAAAGTTGTATAAACCCTTCTTCACAATAATGACCTTTCTTGGTTGCAAACTTGAAGGGTGAGACTAAGACCATCACTTATTCGAATAGAAAAGTGATTGTTGGGAAAAGAAGAGATTTATATGGAATCTAAGGGCTTTAACCTTTGGTTTAAGGGTTGACGCCTTAACGGGATCAACCCAAATGAGAGAATAGTTGAATAAATTAACACATTCTTTAAGTTCGAGAGAATTGAAAGATAATCTACTCATTCAGGTTGAGAAACAAATGGGTAAATTATAGGATTCAATAACTCTTGCAATTGAAGTGATTAATTAGAAATTCAAAATAAGTCACAACCCTAGCTGCTTGAACATCTTAGTAACCATAACTCTAGTTTGTCTACACTCATTGAATTATTATTTGCAATGAGAATCACTGACTGGACCACTTTCTGTTACAAATAACGAGATAAAATTTACAAATCAAACCCCTTTAATTCGAAACCTTTGATCAACAGTCTAGTATCAATCAAAATACTTAGTGAACATAGTATTCCCTGTAGGATTCGATCCGAACCTAGTTGTATTTTATATTTAACAACGACCGCTTACTCTCTCATAAGAGAGGTGTAATTTGGGCGTATCAGATACTCTATTACATTTCAAATCATATTTTTCTCGAATGAGATATACCATTGACCTCAGCCACATACTGCTCAACTTGCTTTATGAATAACTATTGTCTTAGCATAATATGAATGTCATTTGTATTAAAAAACTTGACAATATGTATTAGAATAAACACATTAATATAAGGACATTCAATTGCAATATGCAAGTGATCTACTTCACTATCTCCATGTAAAAGTAATACTATATCATGCTCATATTTGTAGCAAGATGTAAATGCATCAATTGCACAAGAAATGATACTTCAGGATCCAATCTAATTTTGCATGTTTCTCATCTCAATTTATTTCAGTAAATAATCTATCGCTTTTCAAAATTCTCCAATATTTTCAATGATATCAAATCATTAATTATCCTTTACAAGGATTATAAACAAGTTTTCGATAAACTCTTTTACGCTTTCAACATTTTGAATCCTTCAGAATTTTCATATCGATTTTGTCAAGTGACAATATTCAATATTTCATATGTGACATCCTTAGTATCTGGACCGCAAATTAAATAAGTTTATGCTTATCAAAATGAATCCTTGCATGTCACTTTACAAATATTTCTACGTCAGCATGCTTAAATAAACGTAGAATTCAAATCCTCGTAATCTCTTATAATATTGTGCCAATATTGCATCAAAGATGTTATTGATGATATACCATTTTATATAGGTTCACAATTTGACATAATATTTTGAGATCTCATCACTTCATTATTTTCAGGTACGTGAACCTCTCATAAGGTTTCATGAAGTGTTATGTCATAGGCTCTTTAAGAGCACATTGTCTCCTTATTATGATCATTTTCTCTATTTTTTTTAAGAATTATTGTTTTTAGAACCGATTGATCTACCATTTTTCATACATGTAGTAGACTTTGTTCTTCAGAGACATTCAATTGAAGCATTTATAGCTAAATATAATATCAATTTTTGAGTCAGCCAATACTCTTAGCATTTAAAATTGAATTATCCTTTGAATAAGGATCACATTGATGATAATTCATAACATAATTCTTAGTTGTTTATTATCTCTCTCTTATATTAGGAAAACTAACATAAATCTCAACCTTCTTTATTGTAACAACCCATATTTTAGGCTAGAATATAAATCGTCATTCCTATGCATAATAATTCCAAAAGCCAATAAATCCTATGAAATTTAGTTTGTTAATCAATTATATAGTGTGGGAATCTAGTTGAGCATGATTTGAGATTATAGAGGTCCCTTAACTCAAAGACGAGTTGAAAGTTTTCCTATCGACTGAGTTTTAGTAAGTGTTTAAACTTGGGTCAATTTAAATCGACCATAAATTTTTGTATTTAACAAATTAGGGGGCCTACTATATCACATGAAAGGTATTTGAGTCCTCTTTCCAATGCCACCATTTTTTACTTAATCCAATATCAAGATTAAAATTTATGCCCATTTTACTGAGAGGTGTCAGTCTGCCAAGGTGCGACGGCCAGACTGACGGACCGTCAAGACAGCAATGGCTTGTCAAGTTTCCCATAAAGACTTAATCAGTAATCTCTTTTTATGGCCAAGAAATGATGGTTGGAGTAATGGCCCATCACCAGACTGAAGGTCGTCAACCAAATCGTCAGTTAAGGCTGAATCGCACAAAAAATGCATTTTTAACGGGGTATTTTGGTACTTTTCCTCCTCAAAAACTTTTCACACCAATTAAATTATATTATAAACATTATTAGTCAGTCATTATCAGTTATAAAACATCAAAATCCTATTTTTACTCTAAAAAATAAGATCAAACTAGGGTTTCATCCAAGAACAAGAAAATCAAGAAAATCAATCCTTAAGTCCAGGATTTTCAAGGAACAAATCAAGATTCAAGTTCTACACTTTAAATCTTATAATCTTAGGTACGTAGGGTTTTCCTAAACTACATGGGCGTGATGAAATTTTTTCAATAAAATTTACATGTTGAAAAATCATGAATTACAAAAGGGTATTGAAATTTCAACTACAATTATGCATTGTGAATCTTTCTTGGTAACAAAGTTTTGGTCTTGAGGCCTTCCCCCTTAAATACGATTATTGTTCACATGTATATATATGTATGCATATGGTTTGATGTTTGAAACTTTAATTAAGAGCATGAACAATTATAATCCCTCTCTTGTTATAAAACCCCTTGTTTTCATATGTTGTGCGTTATTCAATTACATATTAAGAAGCATGATTCAAATGTTTTTTCTATATTTTAGCCTTGATTTTGGATATGAACTTAAGAGAGGGTGATTATTGCTAATATAAATGAAAAGTGTGATTCAAAGAGATTGTATAGTTTGTTACATAATACTTGACCACCACATGTTTGTTGAAATGTTGAAAAGAGAGAGTCTTTGCATGATTTTAAATATGTATTGAAATATGAACTCTCTTACCGTTGAATGTTTTTATGGTCTGAACATTGTTTTGTATGAAAAAATTATATTTGATACTTTATGGCTTAGACGATACGACTTGCAAGTCTTGGTATGACGATATCAAAACAGATAATGCCATAAGAGACTCAGAACAGAATAGAAGTCAGATTTTATTCATATTTTTAGAATTTAAGTTCTTAAATATGCATGTTCAGAAAAGGTTAAAAATGGGCTTAAGAGATTTTAGGTGATTACATAAAGAAGGCACAAGTTCAGATAACTCATTGTCCAAAATTATGTTTTGCCGATATGGGTTATTTTGTCCCCAAGAGGGATTATACGCTGGCCTAATGCCCTGTGGCATATCAGACTCAGAAACTCCAACTTTTGTGGTAAACTTAGGTTGGGGGCTTACCCACCGAGTCAATAACAGATTCCATATAGCCCGTGGAATATCAGACTTATAGGTTGTGCCACCTAGATAAGAACTAAGACAAATATGTGGACTTGATTTGCAGAACTATTTTTAAAGGCCTATTTACTATGCCCATGGATTTTCAAATGGTTTATGATGATGTATTTTTTTCTCATAAAATGCTCTCACTTATGTTATTTATTAAAGCACATTATTTTGGATTGATCTGCATACCAGTACATATGTATTGACCCCCTTTATCTTAGAATCTAAAGCACAGTCCTGAAGTTCTATTCAGCAATAAGTTTGAGTGCATCAGAAGTTGTAGTTGGTGAGCCTTCTATATTCTGGAAGGCCTGATTTTCAAAAAAAAAATCTGTTTATGGTCTACTGGGGGTCTTGTTACAGTTTTAGACAAGATATTGGTTCCTATGTATTAGAGATTTAACAAATGTTGTTAGATATTGTTAGAAGTTATGAATTCCATTTTGGATTGATCCTTTGAATCATATTATTTGACCATGATTCCATATCGATATGTATTTTCACATTGTCTTTTATAATATGTGAACATATGTATGATGACCAGAAAGTGAAGGAAGCTCGGGCCTTCATAGTTCAGAATGCTCGTCGTATCTAGGGTCTCGGCTCGGGTCATGACATTTATAGAATTCATGTTTGTGCATCATGGTATATTCGTATACCGCACATCAAAAACTACTAGACGAAATAATTGGTTCCTGACCTTGAACTAATTGAGAGGAAAAAATTAATCATAATTTTTAATCTAATGTAAACAAGTGATACTTTTGTAATATATCATAATTCAAACCACCATATGAAGCTTTGTTCTCATAAGCAACGGTTCAACTATTTATGGAAGGCATTCAACCCCAACTTAACTAGCATTATTAAGATAAATTATTTTGATTACACAATCTAAAAATTATACTCTTAACTCAATTTATATTAATCAAGCAACTTTATGAATGTCAAACTGCAGGTTGATAATAGACTTACATGTGATCATCTTATATCAATGAATCTTAATAGATCACATGATGGGTGAACAGGCCCATATTCACCTTTTATTCTTTCCAGGTTTAAGAAATTCAATCCCAACATTAGTTGATCCAACCAACTTATCATAAAAATAAACAACACTTGGAATTCTGGAAGAATCTTCTAGTTCTTCATTACATGTCCAATACTCAATATGCTCATCTTCGAAATGTTATAATCGTTCATGTCAACTTATGAACTTGTTTGTACTAGTAAATTCTAAATTTACTATGATATGTAATTTTTGCTTTAGTAAATTATTTGGTTTTCCATGACATGAATTTTATATTAATAAATTCCTAGTTTATTATGGCATGTGCTCTCATCATGCTCGAATAAATTTTCACATTCATATTTTTTACCGTAGTAACTTTACAACCAAGAGCATGTTCGAATTTATAAGTTTTACTAAATACAGCCACATGCACCTCAAGGTTAGATTTGTATTTATAACAATCAAAATTCTCATTCCCCGGAAATAAAATATAATCGTGTCTTACACATATCAAATTACGATAGCCTAAAATCTCTTTCAAGATATTGATATTACAAGAGCAAATTGAGGCATACATATGATATATTGCTACCACATTCATTGAGAGGAGTGGAGCATATTCAATAGGACAAGTTTCATGATTTTTAACCGAATGCATGTTATTTTTCCTTAGACATCATAGTATCATCAACATAGTGCATTGAGATTCAAATACAATATCTTATCCATAAATGGCATCTTAGGCTATAAATCGATAGGACTCAAAAACACAATATCTTATCATTGTGGAGCATCAAAACTTTAGTCTGATGTCTTATATTTTTTATGTGATAGACTTGAATCCACCTTCTTAACCTCAACCAATTGACATAATAGGCTAAAATACATTAGGGCTTAACCCAAGCCCTTATTTTTACATAAATATTGCGAACTCATTTAGTGATTACATGTATCAATCAATATAAGTATCATTTTAGTTTAATTAGTTTTCTCAGAATAACAAATATCAAATCATAAAAGAAAAAAAAAATATTTCATGAACGAAGTAAACATAAGTGATCATCACCTAAAGGTTAGTAAATACCCATCAAATAATAGACGTTTCTGACAATTTAAAGTCAAGTTAACTAATTATATCTAACATCAAAAAGTTAATGACTTTTCTCACTTAAACATATATTTAATATATAATACCAAATCAATGATTAACAAAGATAAAATCACAATTCACATCATCATGCGAAGGTACTATCTTTTCTCACAGAGAAATAAAGCAATCAAAAGAACCGTTTTTTTCATATTTTAAGTAGGTTAAATGAACAATTTTAAACTATAAATGAACAATTTTAAACTATGCAAATATTGCATACTTTCAAAACCAAACACATACTGCAAACATCATTCGACCCATTCAAATTTCTTTTCTACCAAGAACTTTTCGTGGTATTATATATACCTGAGTTTGATAGAAAATAATCTCAATTGATTAGAGACTCGTATTGATAATGTGCTATGAAATATTAAAATAAGAACAACAAGAATAACAAAGAAGTGAGGAGACTTTTTTTATTTACAATGACTAAAACTCCTCTATTTATAGGAAAAAATTCAACCTAATATTTTTCCAAAAGATACACAATATCCTCTATCTTAATAAACATTTACAATATCTTGATAGATACTCACTATATATTTTGATAGATACTCAATATATCTTAATAGATACTCACTATATCTTAATAGACATTCACTATAATGTAAATACATTTATAACAAAAACATGTATTATTACACAAAATCCAAATATGTTACATTTCAAGTTTGAATCTTTATTATTATTAACACAATTTTATGTTTATCTTTAATTTTTTGTCACTTGGGCATTTTTTGTCTTCGATAAATAATTGGCCTATTCTTTATAGCCTAATTTAGGAGTTGGAGTCTGGACCATTTGGATTGGATATGAAAATCTCAATTTGGATATTTGGTTTTTTGATTAAAGAAATTAATTTGAATTTACAAATCCAATTTCCAATTTAAAAACTATAAATTCTTCTTTAAAAAAAGTGAAAAGGGCATGGGCTGATCTTTTTCAAAACAATTGGCCCATGTTTGGGCCATTGGGCATTCATGACCAGTCGGCCCAAACAATTTCCATATTATGGTAATTTTATAATTTGGGTAATTTAGTCCCAAGTAGTTCAGATAAGTTCATATATCATATTGTTACAGTTCGTAAAAAAAATAGAATAACGAATTTACGTGTAAAAATTGTATCACTGTTATGTAGAATATGCATTTTTTAATTTGATGTATGTGTGCATATAGAGAAAGAGAAATTATATCTTTATCATATAAAATACATATTTGTATAAGATATGTATCAAATTTGTATCAGTATCGCATAAAGCTATCAGCTAATGACTGGAAAATAAAATTAAAATTTAATGACCATTTTCATGTCACTTGTTTTTTCCTAAGTGTTATTTATGTCTCTTTCCCTGAAAAATACCCAAGTCTAATCTATAATCCAAACCAAAGATCCAAAATATTAGAGTTCTAGTTGGCCCAAACTATACTCACCCTAGCCTGCATATTTGGTCTCTTTAACCTTTTCCTATTTTCCTTTCTTTTCTTCTTTAAATTAATGGTGAAATTACTTAAAACTACAACTATACTTTCTATTATTACAAAATATCTCAAATTTCAAAACTAATTACAAATATTTCATTTTTATAATTTTTCTCTCTATAATCCATATACATAACTCTAACTTTCTATTTATACGCCTTTTTGTCTTAGAAAGTGTTTATAATCAAGGAATCACATTCAAGAGGTTACCAAGTTTGAGTTTACAACCATGTTTGGATCAAACTAATCATCATCATCTTTCTACTTACTTACAAACCCCATTAACAATCTTCTCCATTCGAAGAATTTCTTCACTTAGAATCCTCAAAATTCAATCTTTTCGAATTCTATGCTCATAATTTCACTGTTTTAACAAGACTGAAAAATCTTATCTTGGAGAAAAAAAAAGTTCTTGTGTTATGCATAAAGGGAAAATCTTGTTATTACTAATGTCTTTATAAATGTGGTGATTTTGCTTCCTTTAAGCCAAGGATATTTTTGAAACAACCTCTTTGCATGAAATGACAAAAGGTAAGGTCTACATACACTCTATCCTTCCAAGACCCCACTAGTGGAATTATATCGAGTACGTTGTTGTTGCAGTTTATTTGAGCTAAAGATGTCTACTTAGGAGGATAGAAACTCTATGATGCGGTAACAAATCTTTCGTGTTGATCTGATTGCATCTAAAAATATCCAAGGAAGCTTGAGACCAAGAAGTTGAATGTGATAGGAACTCCTCAACTTACTAAACCATCCAACATTTAAATTGTTGTGACATTGAAAAATAATTTTTGAGTGCTTCAATTGGTTTGACTCTCTTGCAATTTTGAGTTTAGGAATTTGTTAAAATCATAATTGTTATAAAACAATAAAGAACAAAGAAGAGGAGTAGAGAGAATAGAGAGAGTAATTATTATTTTTCTTGAGGGATTCTTGAATGGTTGAGAATACAATAAACAAAACCCCTCTATTTATAGGAAAAAATACTCCTAGTTTCTGACTAAAAGACAGATACTTCAAATCTTAATAGATATCAACTAGATATCGATAGACCTTATCTATATTCTTGATAGATATTCACTATAATTTAAATACATTTGTAATACTCCCCCTTGAATGTCTAGATAGATAATGTGCCTCATTAAACCTTACTAGAAAAAATCCAGTTGAAAAAAAAATCTAGTAGAGAAAAAAGAGTACACATCTCTAACAAAACGCATATAGGCTGCCTCATTAAAAACCTTACAAGGAAAACCTAGAGGGAAAAAACCTCATAAAAAAAAAGTACAACATATATCAACTCCTCCTAATGAGAATATCCTTGAACCTTTGCATCCCAATCTTGTGCAGCATCTTCTTGAAAGTTGCAATTGGAGAAGATTTGGTGAATAAATCAGCCATATTTTCACTTGAATGAATCTGTTGCACATTAATATCACCATTATTTTGTAGCTCGTGTAAGTATAAAATCTTTGGCAAAATGTGTTTTGTTCAATCATCTATTTATGAATCCTCCCTTAAGATGTGCTATGTATACTGCATTATCTCTGCATAAAATTGTGGACAGATTATCATATTTCACACCACATTTTTCTCGAATGAGATGTATCATAGACTTCAACCATATATATTCTCAGATTTCTTCATGAATAGCTATTATCTCAACATAATTTGATGAGGTGGCTACGATAGACTACTTTGTATTTCTCCAAGATATGGCAGTATCCCATATGTGAACACATTGCATGTTTGAGACCGAGATTTATGTAGGTTAAAGAAATGCCCAACATCATGCATAATTAACAATATTGAGACTCCAATCTTTAGAATAAAATAATATCAAGTGTTTGATCCCATTTTGATGCCTCCTAGTAGGAGCAAAACTATACCTTTCTAACAAATTAATCGAAAGGGCTACATCTGGCCTTGTAGTGTTTGCAAGATACGTTAGTGCATCAATTTCACTAAGATATGGTACTTCATAGGTAATTCAAATTGATATATTTCTCATTTCAGCAAATAATCTATTACTTTAGAAAACTCTCCAAGAGTTTCAATAATATTCAAACCATCAATTTATCCCTTATAAGGATAATAAACAAGGTTTCCAGAAACTTTATATGCTTCAGGCATTTTAAATCCTTTAGGGATTTTCATATAGATTTTTGTCAAGTGAAAATATCAATATGTGTGATATCTTCAAGTTTCTGGATTGCAAATCAAATAAGTTTACAATTACCAAGATGCATCTTTTCATGTCACTTGATAAATGTCTCTACGCCAGCATGCTTAAATAAATATAGAATTCAAATTCTCGTAATCTCTTACAATATTGTGCTAATATTGTATCAAAGATATCACTAAATATACATCACTTTGTATTGATTCACAATGCGACATAACATTTTGAGATCTCATAACTTCATTATTTTCAGGTACCTGAACCTCTCATAAGGTTTCATGAAGTGTTATGTCGTAGGCTCTTCAAGAGCACATTGCTTTTTTATTATGATTATTTTCTTCTTATCCTTTTCAAGAATTATTTTATTTGTAATCGATTGGTCTACAATGCTTTACACATGCATAGACTTTATCCTTTAAGGACACAAAATAGGAGCACTTGCAGCTTAATATGAGATGCTTTTGACCTTCGACTTAAATTATCTTTTGAATGAGGATCTGATGATAATTCCTAACATATTTCATAGTTTCTTATAATTTCCTCCTTATGTTAGAAAAGATAACATACATCCTCCATCTTCTTGGAGAAATCCATCTTTGTGCATTATGGTATATTCATTAATCGTATACTGCACATTAATTATTAGATGAAATAGTTGCTTCATGACCTTGAATCAATTAAAAGGGAAGAAATAATCATAATTTATTGGTATAATGCATACAAGTATAATTGTATGCAACATATTATATTTCAGACCAGTACATGAAGCTTTGTTCTCATTAGCAATGGTTTAGCTATTTATCGAAGGCATTCAATGTCAAACCATCATCATCAAGATGAATTATCTTGATTACATAATTTGAAGGTTATGCTCTTAATTCAATTTTATTGAGCAAGAAACTTTATGAATGTCAAATGCAGGTTGATAATAAATGTATATGCGATCATCTTATTGATGCATCTTTTCAACATATCACATAATAGGTGAACGGACCCTTATTCACCTTTTATACTTTTCAGATTTTGTGGGATCAAATCCCAACATTAGTTGGTCCAACCAACTTATCATGGGAACAAGCAATATTAAAAGTAATGAAGAATCAACAATCACATCTTTGGGATGTCACAATCATTCATGTCAATTTATGGATTTTTAATCTAATAAACTCTAAGTTTACCATGACATGTGTTTTTCACTTTAATAAATTTCAGATTTACTATTGCATGAATAAATTTCAGATTTACTACTTTAGAAGTAGATTTCAAAATAACTCTTCTCAGTCATTACGCCTATTCCGGAGGTGAGTTATGATGTCATCACAATCAAGTGCACGTTTGAATTAAAAGATTTTCATTTCCCAGGAATGGAATATAATCATCCCTTAATCCTATCAAATTATGATAACTTATAACCTCTTTCATGACATTTCTACTTCAGGAGCAAATCGAGGCATACATATGATCTAGAGAATTTTTCTCTAACATATCTTATGATCATAATATGCGTGAGAAAAAATCATCACTTTTGATGATCATTATCATATTGTCCCTCCACTCTTATATTTGCGCATTTAATCACTTGTCTTCTTTCAGACATATTATGCACTGCTATTCTAAAGATATTTATTTGATTGATTTTGGCACTACACATATGATATTCAAAGATGAGAAATATTTCTCTCATCTAAACATGATCAATATTAATGTTACTATAATTTTTGGTAGTGTAAATTTGATTAAAGACTTCAAAAAAGCTATATAATCTTGCCCAAGGGAACTAGACTCATCATAAATAATTTTATGTTTTCTCCTAAGTCTCGGAGAAACTTGACGAGTTTTAATGATATCCGTAAAAATGGTTATCATAGCAAGACAATTGATAAGATGAATCTTGAATATTTTGGTATCACCAAGAATGTCTGTAGACAAACATGTGTTATAGAAAAGTTTTTTGTTTTATCTTCTGGCCTATATTAGACAAAGATTTGTGCAATTGAGACACATTTTATAGTAAACAAGAAGTTTACTAATTCCAAAACTTTCATACTTCGGCATGATTGTTTGGGACATCCTTGATCTATAATGATGAGACGAATCATAGAAAATTCAAATGGGCATCCATTAAAAAACTTGGAGGTTCTTTTCAATGGTGAATTTTCATACAATGCGTGTTATAAAGGCAATCTGATTTTGGGGCCATCGCCAACAAAAGTTGGGATTGAGTCACGCATTCTTAGAATGCATACATGGGGATATTTATGGACCCATTCACCCACCTAGTAGATCGTTTAGATACTTTATGATCCTAATAGATGCTTCCTCTATATGGTCTCATGTGTTCCTTTTTTCATCTCGCAACTTGGCATTTGCAAAATTATTGGCACAAATAATACGATTACGAGCACAGTTTCTCGATAACCAAATTAAGTCTATTCGCCTTGATAATGCTGCAAAATTTTTATCCCAAGCATTTAATGACTATTGTTTATAGATTGGGATAAGAGTGGAACATCTTGTACCCCATGTTCACACTCAAAATAGCCTTGCCAAGTCAGTAACTAAATGTCTACAGTTGATAGCAAGACCATTGCTTATGAAAACTAAGTTGCCCACTTCTATTTGGGGTCATGCAATTTTCTATGCTGCAACATTTGTTTGTCTTAGACCGATAAATTATAATAAATTTTCTCTGTTGCAATTAGTTTTGGGTCAAGAGCCTAATATATCTAATTTAAGAATTTTTTAGTGCGGTGTATATGTGCCTATAGCACTACTAAATCGCACTAAGATGGGCCCCCAAAGAAGGTTAGGAATTTATGTTGGGTTTGAATCACCCTCCATTATTCGCTATTTTAAACCATTAACGGAAGATATGTTCACTACTCGATTTACAGATTGTCGGTTTGATGAGAGAGTTTTTCAAAATTAGGGAGAGAAGATAGTGACATCAAAAGAGAAATTTTGTGAAAAAATCCATCACTATCTCATCTTGATCATTTGTGAGAAAGAAGCGCAAAATATTATTCATCTGTAGAAAATTACAAATCAAATGCCAAGAGTAGCTACAAATTTGAAAAGGATTACTAAATCACATATTTCTGTAGAGAATATCCCAATTCAAATTGATATCCCTAAAGGGCCACCCATTAGTGTCATAACTTGTAATACCCCGTACTTCTATCTAGCTTGAAATCATCTCAAGAATGTTAGAAACTTACTTTGAAAGATCAATTCACTTTTGTACATATGGAATTTTTAATATTTTTAGTTTTTTTAGTGGGAGATTGAAAAGATTTCCATCGATATCCATTTCGTCAAAATCTGGTATCGGGGTAGAAAGTTATAGCCGCAATACAAAAAGAAGTCAAAACTGCCCAGGTGCAACGGTGAGAGCCGACGGACCGTCGAGCTAGTGATGGATCGTCACCCAAGCCATCGCAGCAGAAACAGTGAGACCAAATTCTGCCTAAAAGCGATGGATCAGGCTAATGGACCATCGAGCTAGCAATGGACCATTGGCCAAACCATCGTAGGAGAGACAGTGAACCCCTATTCTACCCAGGTGAGACGGTCAGGACCAACGGATCGTCGACCCAGCGACGGACCGTCACACCCACCGTCGCATATTTTGTTCAGCTATTTTAAGTCATTTTTAAAAAGGGATTTTTGGTCTTTTACCACCCTTTTCTCATACCTAATAATATCAGATCAAGGCTTATAAATTCATTATCCATTTACAATATCAAATTAGGGTTTTCTCTCAAAGATAATCCCCAAGAAACAAGATCCAAGTCTTCTACAAGAAACTAAGATATTCAAGTTCTTCAAGTCCAAGAACTTCAAGAAACTCACAGCCCAGGTATGTCATGAGTTGATTCATGGGTCTCTTTCACCCATTAAGCTCAAGAACCTCTTTTCAAATCCAAGATTTGTGTATTGATGAATGTTCATAATTTAAAATTGAATTAAAATTCATGCTCATGTTGTTATGGGGTTCTTATTCATGTTTTAAATTACATATTTTAATGATTGACCCTAGTTTGTGGTGATTTGCATAATAATAATGATAAACCCTTCAAATTTGCGAATTTATTTATGCAATAATGATAATTAGATGCATTGATGATGGTATAACCAAAGTATGCTCTCCATGTGTTTGATTAAATGCCTATGTGAAGGAAAAGTGCCATACCAATATAATAATATGAAATCCCCATTCATGTACAAGTTTATGCATGTCAAGTGTTTGATGAAATGTCTTAATCAATGACTTATGGATATATATGTAGCCATTATGGTGCTTTAGAACTTGTACTTCATGAAATCTCCAACTTATTTTATTATGGATTATGATGTTGGTCATATATTCAAGAAATTCATGCCTTTTCAGTTTCTTCCCATCGAGTTTTGGGGGGACTTGTACCTGAAAAGTACAGTTGTGTGCCTAGAGCCAGTGTCATGTTTTCATGATATCCTCAGTCAAGCCATGATCCATAGAACTCAGTCAGTCATGTGACTCAAGAAAGTTTAGTAATCTAGTAAGCTCAGTACTATTCCATCAGTCAATGAAACTCAGCTAATTCAGTCCAACTCAGTACAGTAATCTATGTTTAGTGTCTATTCAGATGGGAGTAGGAATTACTACTGAGTGAACCCAAGGATAGGAACACACACTGTCAGATAAGGGTGTGATTCTTAGAAATCATCCTTGCATTCCAGAACTATGTATCCAGCATAGGTTGAGACAATAACACTGTCAGATAAGAGTTGATGAAGTGTATAAATACTGTCAGATGAGGGGCCTACCATTCTCTTTTGGGGACACTATCAGATGAGGGTCACCCACAACTTGAGTTTATCAGTGGCGAGGTATTGATACCCTTTCAATTCGGGTTACAAATTGGACCCCAACTCAGCCATAATAGTGTATTAGGGGCATGTCGGTTAGATAAATACGTCCCACAGTTTTAGTACAGAATTAGGACTATCAGATACAGTCATTCAGTCTCAGTAATAGAACTCAGATAGTTTTTTAGAATTTCAGGACTGACAGATATAGTCAACTCAGAACAGTACGGAACTTAGCTAGTTTCATCAGAAACTAGACTGTCAGATATAGTCGCTCAGTATTAGTTATTTTAGTTATATAGTTATCAGTATCTCATGTTATCAGTAATTAGATTTAATAATCATGTTACCACGAACTCAGTTAAAGTCATTATGTATTCATGCATGTATTCTCACATTAATGTTATTCAGTTAGTTAGTATAGGTCATGCATATGACCCCTTTGCATTCAGCCTACTTCACATGCATACCCGTATATTCAAACGTACTGATGCATTTGCGTATTGGTGTTTTATAGCATAGGCTTAGAAGCACGAGCTCCAGAGCATCAGTAGTATTCCAGTCTCAATAATCAGAGTTTTCAGTAAGTCCTCATCAGTAGATGTTATATTTTAACAGATATTATGTCTCAGTTTTGAACCTTATGTCCTTACAGCCTTTATTTTTGCATTTATACAGTATATTATATAGTTTTCAGGTATAGATATTAGTCATGGGTTAGCTTGTGGTTCTTCAGGGTCATGCACACCATGTAGCATTTCGGGTACCAAATTTGGGGCGTTACAAACTTGGTATCAGATCCTATGGTTCAATAGTGTTCTAGGAAGTCTGAAAGCCTCATCTAGTAGAGTCTTGTACATGGGTGTATTACGTGCCATATTTATGTGCAGGAGGGTATAAGATGTTTTAGGAACAGTTTCCCTTCTTTCAGTATTCATGTAGTGCCAGTGAGCATAATCTCAAGCTAATCTCTCAGTCTAATCCATTTCACCTTTTTTTCTACAGAACATGCCTCCTAAAATAAGAAATAAGAATCAGGCAGCTCCTCATCCTGAAGAACCTTTAGGCGAACATGTTTCTCATGTCGAGTTCAGAACTGTATTTACTACTCTTGCTCAGTCAGTTGCTGCTCAGAATGAATGACCAGCTGTTGTTCCAGCCAATCCAGTGGCCAATTTAGTTATAGACAGGATTCAGGACATCACCCGAATAAATCCTTCATCCCTTTTTAGGTCTAAGTTAGATGAGGGCCCTCAGGAATTCATCGATCAGGTTCAGAAGGTTACTAAAATTATGAGTGTGTCATCTATTGAGAGTGCTGAGCTAGTTACATATTAGTTGCAGGATGTTGCTCATACTTGGTACAAATAGTGGAAGTCAGAGTGGTCAGGTTATACAGGGTCCATAGAGTGGGAGAAGTTTGTCACCGCATTCTTTGATAGATTCTTTCCCCTAGAGCTGAGAAAAGCCAAGGTGTTAGAATTTATTAACCTTAGGAAGGGAAACATGACGGTGAAAGAGTATTCTCTTAAGTTTACTCAATTTGCCAGAAATGCACCTCATGTAGCTTCAGATAGCAGGGCCAAGATGAGTAAGTTTATTTCTGGGGTGAATGATAGTGTAGTCAATAAGTGTAGGTCTGCGATGTTGAATAGTGATATGAACATAGCTAGGATTATGACCCATGCTCAACAGATAGAAAAGAAAAAAATAAAGGTAAGAGAGAAGCAGAATAAGAAAGCTAGGATAGGTAGTTTCAACTTTGCTTAGCCTAACTCAGCGGGACGAAACCATTCTCAATTTCATCCTAAGTCATCAGTTCCAGCTCCTTCTTTAGCCAGTGCTCCTGCACCTAAGTTCAGGGATGGTGATAGAGATAGGGTGCTAAGCTTTAATTCTTAGAGAAGTGTTAGTAATGCCCGAATTAATCCCCTTTGTCAGACTTGTGGTAAGAACCAAAAGGGTGCTTGCAGAGCTGGTAGCGATGTCTGTTTTGGATGTGGCAAACTAGGCCATAGAGTCAGAGATTATCCCTAGTCAGGTTATCAGGGTCAGCAGAACTGTTTCTCATCCCATTTTGATCGCCCAAATTAATAGGGTGCCACTTCTAGTGCTACTAGTGGGCAGCGCCCAAATTGATTTTATGCTCTCCAGTCCTATCAAGATCAGGAAAATTCACATGATGTGGTTACTGATACGTTACAGATATTTCATATGTATGTTTATTCTTTGCTAGATCTAACAGCTTCCTTGTCTTTCATTACTCCCTATATAGCAGTTGATTTTGGAGTCAGTCCCAAAATTCTAGCAGAGTCCTTTTCAGTCTCTACCCCTGTGGGTAAAACCATCATAGCCCGGCGGATATACAAGAACTGTCCGATTTTGATATTTCAGAAAATCACTTCAACATACTTAGTCAAACAAGATAAAATTAATTTTAATGTTATTCTCGGTATGGATTGGCTTCATTCCTGCTATGCAAGTCAACTGCAAAAATAGAATAGTCCAGTTCCAGTTTCCGAATGAACCCGTCCTAGAGTGGAGGGGTAGAACTTCGACTTTTAGAGGTCAGCTTGTTTCCTACCTCCAGGCAAGAAAAATGATATCTAAAGGATGTACCTATCATCTTATTTGAGTTAAGGACACTAGTTCTGAAACTCCAGTCTCAAATTAGTCCTAATCATGAATGAATATTCAGATATCTTTCCCGAAGATCTTCCAGGATTTTTTCCCAAAAGGGAAATAGACTTTGGCATTGATCTTCTTCCATATAATCAGCCTATATCTATACCTTCATATAGAATGGCACCAGCAGAACTCAAAGAATTGAAGGAGCAGTTAAAGGATCTCTTAGATAAAGGATTCACCAGGCCTAGTGTGTTCCCTTGGGGTGCACCAGTCTTATTCGTGCACAAGAAATATGGTTCTCTTAGAATGTGCATTGATTACCGTCATCCCAATAAAGTCACAGTCAAGAATAAGTATCCTTTTCTCAGAATTGATGATTTGTTTGACCAACTTCAGGGTGCCAGTTATTTTTCTAAGATAGACCTCAGATTCGGCTATCATCAGCTCAGAGTCAAAGAATGTGACATTCCAAAAATAGCCTTTCATACTCGGTATGGTCACTTCAAATTCTTAGTCATGTCTTTTGGTCTTACTAATGCCCCAGCAGCTTTCATGGACTTGATGAACCCTGTGTTGAAGCAGTACTTGGACATGTTTGTCATAGTCTTCATAGATGATAACCTTTTTTATTCTCGCAGTGAGCGTGATCATGCAAACCATCTCAGAATTGTACTTCAGACCCTCTGAGATCATCAACTGTTCACCAAATTTAGTAAGTGCGAGTTTTGTCTAAGGCCAGTAGCGTTCCTTGGCCATATCATTTTTGGTGATGGCATTAGAGTAGATCCTCAAAAGATCAAGGCAGTAAAAAAACTGGACTCGCCCTATCTCTCCATCAGATATCAAGAGTTTCTTGGGTTTGGATGGCTATTACAGACTGTTTATTTAGGGATTTACTTCTATTGCATCCTCTATGTCCAGATTGACTCAGAAGAAAGTCAAGTTTCAATGGTCAGATCGTTGCGAGAACAGTTTTCAGGAGCTAAAGACTCGACTCATCTCAGATCCAGTCTTAGCTCTTCTAGATGGACCAGATGAGTTTGTAGTTTATTGTGATGCATCTAGAGTAGGTTTGGATTATTTCCTCATACATCATGGTAAGGTCATAGCCTACACCTTCAGGCAACTTAAACCCCATGAGAAGAATTATCCCACTAATGATCTTGAGTTAGCAACCATAGTATTTGCCTTAAAGTTTTGAAGGCATTATCTATTCGGTGTTTATGTAGATGTGTTCACAGATTATAAGAGCCTTCAGTATGTCTTTTCTCAGAAAGATCTCAATCTTCACCAGAGAAGGTGGTTAGAGCTCTTGAAAGACTACGACAAGAGTGTCCTTTATCATTCGGGTAAGGTCAACATAGTATCCAACGCTCTTAGTAGATTGTCCATGGGTAGTGTTGCTCATGTCGAGGACAGTAAGAAGAAGCTAGCTTAGTAAGTTCATCAACTTGCCAGACTAGGTGTTCTCTTGGTCGATACAGAGGAGGGTGGCATATGGGTTCAGAGTAGTTCAAAATTATCTCTAGTTATCGAGGTAAAAGAAAAGCAAGATAGAGATCCCAGCCTAGTCAAGTTGAAAGAGTCAATCAAGGATCAGAAAATAGAGGTTTTCTCCCAAGAGGGAGATGGTGTTCTGTATTGTCAGGGTCGTCTGTGTGTTTCGAGTATAGATAACTTAAGGCAAAAAATTCTTACAGAAGGATGCAACTCAAAAATTAGGGAGAAAACCTCACTCGAATCACTTTTCAACATTATATAGAATAAATATGGAAACAAAGTCTATAAGGACGTAAGTTTCAAAATTGAGACATAATATCTATTAAAATATAACTTTTGAGTCGGGTATGAAATACCCAAAACAACTAAAATAACTATCTGAATATGCTAGTCTGAAAAGCCTCTAAATGATTGTACTGTCTGAATAAGGAGTTTGATGGGACATGTCCCCAAATAACTCCAACTACTGAAATTAATTAATTAATGAGATAATAAAGTAATGGTCATGACCTCTAAGGATGAGGACTCACTGCTAACTCTGACTGTTGAGACTGGAATGCAACTGATGCTCTGGAGCTCGTGCTTCTAAACCTACGGTATAAAACACCATAGCACAAATGCATCAGTACATTTGAATATACTAGTAAGCATGTGAGGTAGGATGAATGCAAAGGGGTCACATGCATAAACTATACTAACTGACTGAATAACAAGAACGTGAGAATATATGTATGAATACATAATAACTATAAATATGTTCATAATAACATGATTACTGAATCTGAGTATTGATAACATGAGATATTGATAATTGTATAATCGAAATAACAAATACTGAGCGACTATATCTGACAATTTGGTTTCTGATGGAACTAACTAAGTTTCGTATTGTTCTAAGTTGACTATATCTGACAGTCCTGAAATTCTGAAGAACTATCTGAGTTCTATTACTAAGACTGAATGACAGTATCTAATAGTCCTGATTTTGTACTAAAATTATGGGAAGTAGTTATCTAATCAACATGCCCCTAATACGTCATTATGGCTGAGTTGGGGTCCAATCTATAACCCCTATTGGAAGGGTATCAATACCGTACATCTGGTAAAGACAAGCTGTGGGTGACCCTCATCTGACAGTGTCCCAAAAAGAGAATGGTGGGACCCTCATCTGAAAGCATTTATCTACCTTATCAACCCTCATCTGACAGTTTTGATGTCTCAACCTATGTTGGCTACATAGTTCTAGATCGCAAAGATGACTTCTAAGAATCACACCTTTATCTGGTAGTGTGTGTTCCCATACTTGGGTTCACTCGGTGCTAATTTCTAATCCCATCTGAATAGACACTGGACATGGATTACTTAACTGGACTGAATTAGCTAAGCTCCATAGACTGACTGAATAGTACTGAGCTTACTAGATTACTGAGCTTTCCTGAGTCACATGACAGACTGATTTCTATGGATCATGGATTGACTGAGGATATCGTGAAAACAAAACACTGGCTTTAAGCACACAACTATACTTTTCAGGCACAAGTACCCCCAGGAATCAATAGGAAGAAACTGACAAAGTATGACTTTCTTGAATACATGACCAACATCACAATCCATAATACAATAAGTTGTAGATTTCATGAAGTACAAGTTCTAAAGCACCATAATGGCTACACATATATCCATAATTCATTGACTAAGACGTTTCATCAAACACTTGAATTGCATAAACTTGTACATGAATGGGAATTTCAAATTATTATACTAGTATGGCACTTTTCCTTCACATAGGCAATTAATCAAACACATGGGGAGCATACTTTGGTTATACCATCATCAATGCATCTAATTGTCATGGTTGCATAAATAAATTTGCAAATTTGAAGGGTTTATAATGATTATTATGCAAATCACCATATACTAGGGTCAATCATTGGAATATGTAATTTAATACATGAATCAAAACCCTACAACAACCAATAAAAATAAAAATATAAATGATGGTGCACCTATATGTACGATAAATGATTGTCACACTTTCGTTATCATCCATGACTTGTGCTCGACATAGCCATATTTTTTTTAAAAATAAAGTATAATAAAAAAAGAAACAAAAAATATAAAAAAGAAAAAAAGAAAAAAAACAAACAGAAGCTACAGATAGAAAAGAAAAGAAAAAGAAAAAAACGAAAAGAAAGAAATGACAAAAAATAGAAAAAAAGAGGAAGAAAACAAAAATAGGAAAAAGAAAAGAAGAGAAAAAAAGAGAAAAACACGAAAAATAAAAAAATGAAAACACAAAAATAAAATAAAACAGAATGAGAAATAGAAGTTAGAAATAAAAAAAAATGAAAATAAA
>NC_061113.1:55156607-55185061 GCF_002878395.1 Capsicum annuum | reverse complement strand
ACAGCTCGCATAAATAAATAAATAGCCTGTACAAATAATTGTTGATTGTGTTATACCCATAAAACTACAAATCCAATAAGTATTTATAAAGGTATTTTCTTCAAATTTTATGTGTCATTGTAGTTTATTCTTTCTTTGATCGATCTATTAATATTATTCTTTGTGTATGAGCATTTTTCATACATTCTTTGAATTTTTTGAAGTGTTAGCTCATATAATTTAGAAAACTTAAGTTTAAGTTAGTGGTTGCAATTTAGATATATAAAAGATAATTAATTATAAAGTATGATCCCCACTATTATTTTCTATTGTATTGCTAGAAACACTAATGAATAGTCTATTTTTCAAAAGAGAAAATTATCCCATATAGTATTATTAGATTTAAAATTATAAATTTTAGCAACACTTTTAGATAATTGCATTAATAGCAATTTTCTTGCAAGTCATAGCAACTTATTAAAATATATATTATTTTTAGCGTATTTCAAAATTTATTTTTTAATTATAATTTAAAATCAGTTTCATATTTATAGGATTGTAATCAATATTTCCCTTAAATAGTGTATTGATAATTATGGTAAATATATATTATATTTTATTTAAAAGATTGCACACTTTTATCAGATAACTTTATTGAAAGGAGAAGTGTGTTATGACATAAAAAGCTTTTTAATTCTCCAAAAAAAATTTAGAAGCACTTTTCTCTTTCTCCATTCACATACTCAACCTTCAAAATTTTATTGAAATTCAATTCTCCATTAACGTACACAAAATTTTTCTTGAAAAAAAAATTGGGGCTCCTATATTCATTTTCTTTGCGTAAAAACCCAAAATTGATCTATTTGGGGTTTTTCATTCTCCATTTTAAAAGATATTCATAAATCATAACCCCAAATTTGTCATGTCTAAACCCAAATTTGATTCTACTCTTTCGCGTAGAAGTCCTAGAATAATTGAGAATACTAGTTTTCATTTGATTTAGGTTGTTTCACTCCATCTCTTCTATCTAAGTGTAAAAGAAGGATTGTTGAAAGTGAGTCTTACAACAAGAAGCAAAATCAATGCTTGCCTAATAAAATTGAAGTTCTGTTTGTTGATGAACCATCGAAGAAGCTCAGTTTGAACATGCATATCAAAAAAAATCTCAACAAAAAGGTTGTTATTCCTCAAGATAAGATGAATTATAAGAGAAAGAATATGGTTAGTGAAAAAGTGTTGGACTCCGATTTTGAGGATGAGATTCCATTACTCAAACCAAAGAATCAAAGTGTGGAGGCATACATAGACATAGATATTGTATTTTAATGTTTAATTATTTGGTTATTAATGTATGTTTTTCTAAGATTGTTGGTATGAACGGAGTTTAGTTTCTGTATTTAAGTAGTATTTATATAATGTTATGCTACTTTAACATTTGTTTCGCATTTTACGTCGTTGAATGAAATTGATATGAACTAAGTTGCATCAGATGATATTAAATATGATATCAACTACATCAAATTATAAATTTTTCGATTATGCAATTAGTAACATTTGACATGAATATTGTATTTTCAATTCTGTAATTACTAACATTTTGATTGTTTCAAATTATATCCTAAATATATGCATATATATATATTACATGCCATACACACATATTCTGACCTTCATACTTATTTGAAATATTGCTCACTATATTAACATGCACAAGACATATACACAAATATATAGTGATATGCACAATTGAATGTCGTATGTACTTATATATTGTATGTATGTAAGTGTATGTACAGTGATACATAAGCTATACACTTAACATACGTCAAACAAACATTCATCTCTTTCATTACCGTGGTGGAATAATTGTATGCCAAATGTATGTTATTTGTATATTCAATGTATCACTAGATATACAATAACATACATATGCAAAATGCATGTAACTACATAATTATATGTGCTGTAAATATCATTCTTATATTTTTACTGTATATATACGACAAAAAAATTGTATGTTTTATGTATGTGACTGGTGTGTTTATATATGTTTTGTTAAAACACTATTGCTAGTTTTATTATTTCTTTAAATCAAATAATTAAGGCCCTAATTTTGCATCTCTAAGTAAAATTTTCTTTCTCTTTTTTTTTTTCAATCCTAGAGCCCTCAAACCAGTCAACCAAATTCAATGGCTTGCTAATGATTGCAGTATGTGTATTATAAAATTATGCACTCCTAATTGAAAAATGAATCTTATAAATGCTCACATTCAATATTCATAATTACAAAAGTTGATATACCAAAATTTTGTTATCTAATTATTATAATATGTGAATTCTATGTGTACTTGATGAACATTAATAAAGAAAACAGAGAAACAGAGAAAAAGATGTAGAGAAGAAGAAGACGAGGGATTAGAGGAGAGATGAGAGAATGTGAATTTGTTTATTTACTTCATTCAATCAGGAAGACAATGTAATTTATTTATAGAACAATTTTTATGCTAATCAATTTGGAAAAAAACTATTTCAAAGAAGATTAAGGATGATTGATATCTGTCATAACTGTAATCCCCTTTTTATGGGTATGTAATATATTTTCTATATATTAAAATTATTTTTTTCTTATTTTTAATCATTAAAAAATATTTTTTTCTTTTATAAATGATCTTTTGCTATAACTTGCAATTGAAAGTATTGCTATAACTTGTAATTTTTTTTTATCTAAGGAATGCTATTTACGTTTTCCCCTTTTCAAAAACAATAACGGAACAATTACAAACATAATTTAAAGAAAAAAATTCCACTTTTAAGATGCCCCGTAAACTGACATTTTCATATATATATATATATATATATATAATACTCCACTTTCGTTGTTTTATATATTCGACATCCATTGATACAACTAATTTTTAGGGAAAAGGACATGGGTTGGTCATTTTAAAAAAAAATGGCCACAATTTGGAAAGGTGGACAACTGTAGCGAGTCGACTATTTTTAATTTCCTTTTTTAGCCATTTGGCCCAATTGGGCACATGCAGTCTCTATACTCAATTGATACACTTTTATACCAAATTGATACACTTTTATACTATATTGATACAGTTTTTAAAAAAGAGAAAGGAAATTCTATGCAATCACATGCGGTCCCTATACCCAATTAATACTCTTTTATACCACATTAATACACTTTTATACTACATTAATACACTTTTATACTACATTGATATACTTTTATATTACATTGATACACTTTGATACCGTATTGATAAACTTTTATACAAGATTGATACAATACCACATTGATACAGTATATACCATATAAATACACCTTTTACAGAGAAAATTTATGCAAGCATGTACAGTAATTCATTATTCGTGAATTTGTTAACTTCACCTAAAATTTTTGTGAAAATTTGTGCAAGCATATACAAAATTTATTAAACCATGTACCCTCACTGTCCAAACATTCCTTAATTTTTCCCTCTACAATTTACAAATACAAAACTACACTCATTGGAGCTCCGACAAAACCTGAACGGAGAAGAAGAAAGATAAACAATAAACAATAAAAATGAGTAAGTAGATAAGATGCAAAACTTCCTCAGTTTTTAGACATTGGTATCAGCTCTTCATTGAGCTCAACCTATCAAGAAGGTAAATCTAAGGTGAAATTAACATCTAAAATCGAGTAGCTTCAGTAAAGTGGGAGAGGTTTAACACTTATGTTGGTTTTAGGAGGATAGATATGTAGGCCGAGGAGTTCAAGAAGTTTTTACTTGATTTGATTTCATGCTCGAGATGAAGTCAATCAAAACTCATATGGATTTTATCGATTTTATGCTCAGTTGAAACGAAGTGAATGTGCGTCTTGTTTCAGGTCATGTTCAGATCTACACCATGAGATGATAGAGGAGATTGAATTAAAGACGGTGGTGATGAAGAGTTTTTCAATTTTCTTTTTCTTTTCCAGTAGGTAGCTTCTATATTTTAATTTCTGTTGGAATGGAGAAAAGCGGGGAGAAGAAGATGAAATGATACACAGAAGTGGCTATTTAATTGTGGGTGCTATTTTTGTGGTATTATTTTAGTTTTAGGTGTCATTTTTGTCCTTTCCCCTAATTTTTATTCATCGAGTAGGCCAGCAGTCAAATTCATCGAGTAGGCCATCTGAGGTATTAGTCATCATATAATGTCATGGCAACTTTGAATCGACAAAGCCAGGTGTTGACTTACTGTGAGTATGAATACTAGATATCAATAGTATTGTATTTATTTAGAACTTATGTTATTAATTGTAGTAGCTACAATAAAGTGAAATAATTATCTTTGCACGTACACAAACACAGGTAAGCAATTAAAATATTTTACCTATTCTTGATTTATTAATATTTTAATTATTATTTGCTAGATTATGTGTTATTATACAAAAGCAATAATTTGCTTGTAACTCAGCGAAGTGTGAAGCAAATAAAAATTAATCACTGAAAGTGGATCTATGTTATTAGTTTATTGTGATTATAAATAAAATAGAAAAAAAATCTCTATTTAATGCATCGATCGCGTGCATTGATCGCATCAAAAGGATAAGACATTGGGTTAGAGTCACGATGAATCATAATGATAAAATGTTGGGTTCAAGTCCCATCAATTTATTCCTAAGATGCCTTTATATGGATAAGACATTGAATTTGAAACTCAATTCACCATATTGATGATATTATGATGGATAAGGCAAATTAATGTGTATTTGATAAAAAGTCATGAAACTTGTCCCATTGAACATGCTCCATTCTCTGAAGTGAATGTGGTAACAATGCATAATATGTCTGAAAGAAGACAAGTGGTTGAATGAATGCACATAGACGTGGAAAAGGGACAATAATAATATTTTCACATGCTTGTTTGCCTCAATCTTGAAAGAGGTGATAATCTATCATAATTTGATAGACTTAAGGTACGATTATATTTCATTCTTGAGAATGAGAATTTTGGTTGTTATAAACACAGATCCATTCCCTAGGGTGAATATGATAATATTTAGTGAAGCTTATTATATAAAGCTTATCATACAAACGTGCACTTGATTGTGATGGTATCACAACTCACCTCCGAAAGAGGCAGAATTACTGAGAAGAGTTATTTTGAAATCTACTTTTAAAGTAGTAAATCTGAAATCTATTCATGTCATAGTAAATCTGAAATTACTAAAGAAAAAAGTAAATGTCATGGTAAAATTGGAGTTTACTAGTTTAAAAGTTCATAACTTGATATGAAATATTGCGACATCCTAAAGACATGCATAGTGAGTATTAAACATAATTGAAGAACTAGAAAATTCTTCATGAAATTTTAATTTTGCTTGTTCTCATGATAAGTTGGTTGTACCAACTAATGTAGGGATTTGATCCCTCAAAATCTGAAAAATATAAAAGGTGAATATGGGTCCGTTCACCCGTCATGTGATCTATTAAGATGCATCAAAATAAGATGATCACATGTACATTGTTGTCACCCTACAGCTTGACATTCATAAAGTTGCTTGCTCAATAAAACTGAGTTTAGAGCATAATCTTGATGATGATAGTTTGGCATTAAATGCCTTCGATAAATAGATAAACCATTACTAATAAAAAAAAAGCTTCATGTATTGGTCTTAAATATGATATGTTGAATACAATATGACTTGTCTGCATTAGAGCAATAAATTATGATTATTTCTTCTCTCTCAATTGGTTCAAGGTCAAGAACCGACTATTCCATCTGATAGTTTTAATGTGCGGTATATGATTAATTAATATACCATGATGCACATAGATAGATTCCTCAAAGAAGATGGAGGATGTATGTTAGTTTTCCTAACATAAGGGGGAGATTATACAACTATGAAATATGTTAGGAATTATCATTAGATCCTCGTTCAAAAGATAATTCAAGCTATTTATCGATAACATCTCATAGTCAAGCTGCAAGTGCTCCTATTTTATGTCCCTAAAAGATAAAATTAATGCATGCGTGAAGCGTGGTAGACCAATCAGTTCGAAATGAGATAATCCTTGAAAAGGATAACGAGTAAACAATCATAATAAGAAGACAATGTGCTCTTGAAGAGCCTACGACATAACACTTCATGAAACCTTATAAGAGGTTCAAGTACCTGAAAATAATGAAGTAATGAGATCTCAAAATGTTATGTCACATTGTGAACCGATACAAAATGATATATCTTCAATATATTTTATACAATATTGTGAAAGATTACGAGGATTCAAATTTTATGTTTATTTAAGCATGCTGACGTAGAAATATTTATCAAATGATGTGAAAGGATGCATCTTGGTAAGTATAAAACTTATTTGATTTGCAATCCAGATACTTGAGGATGTCACTCATGAAATTTTAAATATTGTCACTTAAGAAAATTTATATGAAAACTTTTCTAAGTATTCAAAACGTTTGAAGCATATAAAAGTTTCTGGGACACTTATTTATAATCCTTATATTGTCTAAGCTTATAGCTTGAAAATTATTGAAACTCTTGGAGAATTTTCAAAAGCAATAGATTATTTTCTGAAATGAGAAATATACCAAATTGTATTGGTTATGAAGTATCATATCTTAGTGCAATTGGTACCTTCATGTATCTTACAAATATTACAAGGCCTAAAATAGCCTTTTCGGTTAATTTGTTAGCAAGATATGGTTCTGCTCCTACTAGGAGACATTAAAATAGAATCAAACACATGATTTTATTTTATTTTAAAAATTATAGTCTCGATCTTATTGATTATGCTGATGCTGGGTATTTATTTAATCCGCATAAATCTCGGTCTCAAACAAGCAATGTGTTCATATATGGGGACACTGTCATATCTTGGAGATATATAAAACGGTCTATCCAGCCATTTTATTGAACCATGATGATATAATAGCTATTCATGAAGCCAGTCGAGAATGTTTATGGTTGAGGTCCATGATACATCTCATCCCAGAAAAATGTTGTTTGAAATGTCATAATGTACCCATAGTTTTATACAGAGACAATGCAGCATGCATAGTATATCTTAATAGAGGATTCATAAAAGGAGATAGAACGAAGCACACTTCATCAAAGTTTTTCTATACACACGAGCTATAAAATAATGGTGATATTAACGTGTAACAGATTCGTTCAAATGATAATGTGATTGATTTATTCACCATGTCTCCTCCAATTGCAAATTTCAAGAAGATGGTACATAAGATCGGGATGCAAAGGTTCAAGGATGTTCAAATTAGGGGGAGTTAATACGCGTTGTACTTTTTTTCCCTTACGAGGTTTTGTCCTACTGGATTTTCCTTGTAAGATTTTTAATGAGGCACTATAGACGTATTGTTAGAGATGTGTACTCTTTTTTCTTCACTAGATTTTTTTTCACTGGGTTTTTTCTTGTAAGATTTTAGCGAGGCATAATATCTATCAATTAGACATTCAAGGGGGAGTGTTATGAATGTATTACATTATAGTGAATGCCTATTAAGAATATAGATAAGTTCTATCAAGATCTAGTTGATGTCTACTAAGATATGAAATATCTATCTTTTAGAGAGAAACTAGGAATATTTTTCCCTATAAATAGAGGGGTTTTGTTCAATGTATCCTTAATCTTATAATCTCTCATCCCTCAAGAGAAATAAAGAAGCCTCCTCTATTCCCTCTCTATTTATTCTTGTTATTCTTACTTTATATTTCATAACAAGAAGGAAGTTCAATAAAACAATAAATAGTAATCTTAACCATATATAAACGAACTCTAAATAAACATTATCATTTTCTGCCAATAGTTTTTTTTTGATGAACTCCTCGATCCTATCTAACTTCGCCCCTAACATGGACAATTGTCAAAATAAATAGGGTATGCAACCTTTTTTTATCAATTCGATTGACTCAGTCTGAATTCTAGAAAATAACAGTACATTCAACCCTTTTTATAGAAGATCATTCTTTTCGCATATTGTTTTATTTTTATAAAAATACAAAACATGCATATAACATAACATAAAAAATAATTTAAAAAAAAATCAAAATCTAACTGTTATAATAAAATATCATTTTAAAGATTGACTTTATAAAAAAATCTCATTACAAGTAGAGAGGAGCCATAAGTTCAAAATATCCTCCATATAATGGCCAATAATTGCACATTAAAAATGTTTTCCTAATTGGTCAAACATTTTAGTTCATTTAAAAAAGAATATCTCATTATTCTTTAAAAATTTTTTAATTTCAATTTTTTAGATAATATGTAATGACCCTCACAGTCATTTCTTTTTTGGTTTTCATATATTTTTGTTGTCTAGAGTTTTTCTATAACTACCCCAAGTTATTTATGACTTGCTGGGACTGACAGTTCTATTTTTGAGAGGTTCGTTTGAGAATTTTAGTGATACCAAATATATTGTGAAATATTTAACCTAAATTAGCATTTGGTAGAAATGTAATTTATTACCCTTCTAAAATATTTTTAATTTGTATAAAATCTTTAGTTATGGTATATCTATGTTACTTTATAAACAGATTTATAACTTATTAATATTTTAAGTGAAGATAGTAAATTCAGCTATGTTAAAATATTCTAATTATATAATAAAGGTTTTATTAGAAATAATTTTTTATTAACTATGGTATATTCAAAATATGATATTTATATTACCATGAACTTACACAATACCCGAGATTATACATAATGGGATTAAATTTGATCGTTAATATATATATATATATATATCAGTGTATATCTACATGACATTTATGTTCTTAGGTAAGGGTGTGCAAAAATATTATTGGTTTATTGTTATTCGGTTATTGGGTTAACGATTTTCTAATGGTTTTATAAAAAAAATTTATTTAGTTATTGGTTTGGTTCGATTTTTCTTATTGGGTTATTGGATAAATTGATAACCCAATAAGGATATATATATATATATATATATACATATATACAGACACATATACATATATACATATATATATATATATTTATATATATATATGACTTATTATATATTTCTCTTAATTTCTCCTAACAACATTTAGTTCAAACTTGAAGATTCTTGTAAATTAAAACACATCATGTGGATTTTTGGTTGCAACTAAGATTCAATTTTTTTTCTTTTTAGTTACAACTATTTCTATTTTATAAGTTTTTTCTTATCGGTTAAACCAAAAACTGAACCGTTAAGGACTAAAGATCGATAAATTGAAAATCGATAAAAAATATCTTATTGGTTTGGTTATTGGATTAGTATATTTAAAAGCCAAAAATTGATAAACTGAACCGATAATTATGATGCCTCGATTCTGCACCCTAGACGTCACACGGTGCTCACGACCCCGAAGGATCATAAACTAACCCATTACTGGTACCTGCTGTGAGCATTGAATAATAAAATTAAAAATATATGCGGAAGTTAGGATGAAATTGCCATAAGGTTCATAAACTGAAAACAAATTCTGTATACTGATAATAATACTGAAAACACTAAAATCCTCTAACTGTTTGAATGTGGGGTTGATGGGACAAGTTCCCAACTAACCTCGACTACCGAACATACTAAATCTGCTGAAATAAAATAATATCCTCGATGGATAAGGACTCACTAATGAATCTGCCGCTGATATACTGAGATGCTAAGTACGGTCAGGACCCTGAGCGTCCGAACCTATGATATAAGACATCATATCACAAAAGAGATAGTATGCGTCAGTACGTGGAATGTACTGGTATTCTAAGTGAGGTAAGACTGATATACATGGGTTCATATGCATAAGATGATAACTGACTGAATGAACATCATGAAGTAATTGGATAAGTGTACAAGCAAAACTGTAACTGCTAAACATATTGAACATGCAATACTATGCCTGTAGATATACATTATGTATCTGAGATTATACTGAAATTGAGTACTGAATTCTGATGGCTTAGTAACTAATAACTAAGAGCCATGGTTTTGTAGAACTGACTGAGTTCTTTACTGAATACTGAGACTCAAATTGTAACTGTAGGAGTGTTCATCTAGTCGACATACCTCGATATAGACTGAGTTGGGTTCCAACCTGTGACTCCAGTTGGAAGGGTGTTAGCACCTTGCCATGGGATATTAACAATGATAGGTCAACTCTAATCTGGTAGAAAGACTCATGAAATATATATATGATGGTGTCAACCCTAGTCTGGCAGAAGAACGACTTACCCTACCCTGTCTACGTAGTTCTGTAATACAGGGACTGCTACTAAGGGTCAAACCCTCTACTGGAAAGAATGCCCCCATCCCTAGGTTCGCTCAGTGCTGAATTCTACTCCCAACTTAATCGACACTAAACTAATCACTAGATTGTACTAGGCTTGACTAAAATGACACTGATCGTGTAGACTGACTGAACTGGACTGAATTCTGTTACTGACTGAGTACTACTATTCTTGACCTTTACTAGGACTATTGTATAACTACTGCAACTAAGTAAACAGTTAGATTTCGGGTAACAAGTATCCCCAGGACTCGATAACATCCATAATAAAACATAACAAATTTTAAAAACATAGCAATAGTCAATTGTTCACAATTTATTCACTGAGACATTTGTCAAACACTTGGAGATCATGAACTTGTACATAAATGATAACACGTGAAAACATGTCATGATTATACTATTCAATTCACATGGACATTCTATCAAACACTTGGGGAGCATGATTGTGATACATGAAGAATAAACATATAGGGCATCATAACTTCAACATGTAACTTGCAAATTCAAGGGTTTTGACTTGAGAGATTCATAATTCAACACACATGCTAACATAATTGCATGAAACTCATAAAAGATCTTAACTTGAAATTCATACAATAACACAAACATGAGCATAATTCAATTCATAACATGAGAATCATAATTCAAATTTTGAAAAGGGTTCTTAAACTCCAAGGGTGGAAGGAAACCCAAGGATGAACACCTAACATACCTTGATTGTTGATTTCATGAAGATTGTAGGGGATTTCTTAGAACTTGGACTTGAACTTGATGAACTAGGGTTTATTTCTTGAGAGGATTTTAAGAATAATGAATGTAATTTGCCCTTTTGGGAGTTTAATTCCGTGTTTTGGCTAATATGGGTGAGGGGAAAAGGACCTAAATTCCCTTGGAAACTTGGAATTTAAGTGAGCAAACTGTGCCCAGCAACACGATACCCGACACGGCGTGTCAATGGTGTCGATGCGATTGCTGATGCTGTCGACATGATTAGTGACGCATCATGACCTGATCGCGTTGATGCACTATTTTAGGCTTCAAAACATAACTTTAACAATGTAAAAAAATTCTAAACTCACCCACTATTACCTATTGACATACACCCAATATTACCTATTGACATACCTTATCACGAATCAATTTAAAAATTGCCAATCTGAGGTCGTAAGAATCGAAAATAAGATCTTTCAATTACGAAGGCTAAAAATACTTCTAAGTCTTAACACTTAGCTAGATTTTTCTAAGTCAGTGACCTCTTTTGGCATGTTATATAGGACTGAAATGACTAGGACTTTATGGGGTCTTACAATAATACATAAAACCAAACCAAACCAATCGATGCACACCCCTATTCTTAGGTGTCAAGTAATGAACTAAGATAACCTCTAAGTGATATTAGTATCAACTAAAGTAGCATTTAGACTTGGTGGGTTAGGCAGCATGGTCATATTGTCCCTAGGCATATATGTGTACCTATATATATTACCAATACATGTTTCTTATGAATCTTTTCCTTCTTTGTATGAAAAGAGTACTAAAGAAACGCGGTTCCACAAAGAAAAATAATTATCCACATCAATTATTCAAGCACGGGTTCTAGTGGGGCTCTATTCGGAGGCTTCTCAAAGAGGTTTTTAGCTTTGGAATCCAGGTAGTCTAGGCTTACCCTATATATAGATTAAGCTTATTTATGGTAATTGTGTGCTATTATGCTAGTTTTGGACTGGTAGTTGTAGTTTGCATATTATTTGATATAGATATCATGTCTTATTTATCCAAGTAAGACCCTGTTCTATTAATTTTGGTTCCTTTTTTTCTAACATAATGTAGTATTTATGAGCTTAGGATATGGTATTTAAGTTGCAAAACCTTTGATTCATCTATTTTTAGTTATGTTTCACGGATGGTTATTTAAATATATTTTTACTGCGGTTTAAGGTCAAGATATAATTTATTTATATCATTTATAGAGAAATTTGGCACACTGTGGCATTGGTTACGACATGGTTTGGGTTCTAAGTTTACAGTTGGTTATGATTACTTTAAGTTCCAATTCAAGTCCAACGTCTGGTTATGATGAGTTAGAGTTCTAGTACTGATTATTGTTGTTCTGGGAGTTATGGCCGAGTTTCGATTCGAGTTTGGCATCTGATTATGAGTTCTGTTGTATATCATATATGTGTCCTCTCATTATTACCCACTACTTTTAGTTCAAATCCGGCTAATAGCCTCTTGTTATTAACCACCACTACCGATTCGAGCCCGGCGTCTGGCCTCTCGTTACTACCCATTGATGCCAGTTCAAATCTTGTGCACATATAGATGACTACTATGATTTATTGGCATTGTCTTAGTTATATATTAGTTATGTTTATTTTTTTAATTACTTTTTGTGTGTCCCATTATCTTATGGGGGTATGGTTGGGTTAAATGTCTTCTTTAGTGTGCTTGGTGGGCTTATGGGGGTCCAGTTAGGTCATGTTTTGGTTTGCCTTTTATTAATATGTTATTTCTCTTTCTGTATCGCTTTTACTTATTCTGTTATCTCATTTTCATAGCTCGATAGCTGTTTATCTTTCTATCCTTATTTATTATTAACTTAGACTACACTATCGCATTTTAGTTATACCTTTTCTATGTTAGGCTCAGTCAGTTGATGATGCCTACTTAGTACCCATTGATTTAGTACTCATACTATACTTTTGCATCTTTTCTCTGATGCAGATCCGAGTACTAGAAGTTGGGGTTAACGTGATTTCTATTTTCCAGTACTGATCTGGAACAAAGTGATCTTGCTGTCGTCCGAGACTGATCCTTCTCTATGTATTCTAGTTTAGTCTTTTCTACTCGAGACTTCTTGTATTTGTTGTGTATATTTTAAATTCTATCTAGTAGTCTAGGTATCTTTTAGTAGTGGCTCTAGTATCGACCTTATCAGGTCTTGGGAGGAATTCATTTGGACATGTTGGTCCTTTTCCTTCGTTCATTTTCATATACTTTATATATTTTCTTACTATTTTTTGCTTATTATTACTACTATTATCATTATACGTGGTCTTTTTTGATTTCTGCCTATTAGCCCATTACCTATCGTTCTGGGCTATCGCTTGGCTTGCTTACTGGTGGGATAAAGTAGACGCCATCATGACTTGAGAAATTGGATTGCGATATCTTGGTATCAGAGACTAGGTTTCACTAGTATTGTTGGTACTAGAGTCAATGTTTAGTAAAGTCTCATGGATCGGTACAGAGACATCTGTATCCTATCTTTGGGAGGCTATAGAGCATTTTTAGGGAAAAATCTCATTTTCTTGATCTATTTTCATGTGTTGGGTCTGAGTTGGTTTTAATATTTATTGGTTCATTCTTTATGCAGATAGCTAAGAGGCTGGGTGCGAGAGATGGGGATCGGGACCTCGAGTGCCCTGCTAGAGTTCTAATTAGGGGTAGAGGTTGACCTAGAGATTGGGGGCAGGTCACACGACCCGAACCAAGGCCTTGTTGTAATAAGCATCCCAAGTTCAATCAGGACCGGGGACCACCCCCGTTACCTAACCCAACCTCCAAACTTATCCCCTGAGTCGGATAAATTCCAAAAATATAACAAGATAACATTTTATACCATTCCAAACTCTGGCATAAGTCAATAACCGTGACCAACCTAAGCAGGTCCAACCATTAAATACTCAACCAATAATCATACCAAAACCAAAATAATAACCAAGCACGAGTCCATTACATAAAATGATGGAACAATCATAAATACAGTCAAACGGTATCAACCCTAATACCAATACCAATACTAAGGCTGACACCAATACCGACGCCGCTTATACCAATCCATAGTAGTCACACAAAATCTCTAACTGAAAGTTAAACAATATCCTGTTGGTACATGCCCCCAACCATAGCCAAAAACAATATCCATGAAATAACCAAAGTATGTAAAAAGATCCATGACATGAAATAAAGCCTTCCAAAATATGGAAGCTCACCACTTCAATCTAACCAAGCTGATCCTGAATCCGACTGCTAAGCAGGAGGAGTAGAATGGACAGTTCCTACATCGCGTGGGGATACAGCCGCCCAAAGATGGGTTATCAGGTGATCGCTAGCATACACTCAGGACAAGGATAAAATAATGCCAACCTTTAAAACCAAGTAATCCAACCATATACATTCATAACCATACATACATATAAATTAGCATGCTGGAAAGAGAATCGGGTTTAGCATGCCTTTAAAACCATTAACCTGGGTATGTGTAGCTTAATCTTCCTAGAACCACCGACGGTCTATATGGTTCCAGTGTAACCCCCTGAACGGGACCTAATGTGTGTATCAGCATGAAATGGAGATACCATAGGAGTAGGGGATTCCCGAGTACCCTTCACTGTCTATGATACATATATACAAGTGTACTTAGGGGATTCCCATGTACCCATAAGTATCATATATGGTCATCATGACCAATTCTTATGTTGGCAAATATGAGTTTTCAGTGTCCGTCCATTGGACTCAGACCTTCATGGTTAGGTATCACACCCCGCCATTATTGCCCAATTAAAACCATTACCACACAACCAAACCACTATTCCATTTATTATTAACCAAGGGTATAAGTAGTGGTATCGTCATACCGTCTATAACTTGCAAGCAATGTCCTTATCCATCCTTTTTAAGAAGAAGGGATTCCCATGTACCCATAGATTACCTTATTAACTTGACTTGGGGGAATCCTAGGTTCCCCACAAGTGTTTCATTATTAAGTTTGTTTGAGGGATTCCCTTGTACCCCACAAGGCTTTCAACTAGACCAACCATAACCACAAAAATTATACCATTTAACCATTCCAAACTATTTAAACCATTTATACTATTTAGGGTTCCATTACCAAGTTATACCATGCAATAGTTCAATGAAAGGCCAACAATTTAACCAAAAATATTCTCATAGGCATTTTAACAAACATGTTGGGGGTATAGTATTTCCAAAGCCAAAACCAAGTACCAATTAACCATTCCTATGTAATCAAATGTTCAAACCACCATAACAATATGAAAACCATAAGTAAAAGACATGGTAAAATCATAACCAACCATTGTAACCAAAACCCCCAACATATATTTCAAAACCTAAAACCATACAACATCTATTCCATAAAAATAATTCATAAATCATGCCTTTGGTTGAAACTAACAATGAGAGAGGAGTAACATGCCTTAGATTATGAACATGATGGAGATAAATCACCCTTGTAAGCCTCATATTGATCCTATTGATGAAACCCTAGCCTTCCTTGACCCAAGAGACTTTAAGAGAATTTAAGAGAGTTTCTAAGTGTTTAAGATTAGAATATTAGGGTAAATGATGTCCCAAGAATGCTATAGGTCATGGGGATTTAATAGGTTAAGAGGGGAAATGTCCAAATTACCCCCAACTTAAACTGTATAAAATTCCTACAAGAGGGTACGACTCCACCATACCACCCGTGCCCTATCATATGAGTGGCACCCACCACTAGTATACTAGGCATCTCTTTGACCCCTAACACTGACCAACATATGACTACCATGCCCCAATCATACCCAAGCATACGATAAGTACCCTTAACCCATACCTTAGGCAGAATCAAGAGAGGTTGATACTATCCAACATACAAACTGAACTATATCACTCGTTCCCTATCTCATGACTCATGGTGAGCCACTTGTACTCATATCCAAGTTAAGTTACTAAACTTCAGATTAAGTAAAGGAAAACCAAACCCTACAACCCGTCACCCACTATATGAATTGTATCCACCCAAGTCGTACCCATTCCACAAAATTCAACCACCCAATATGAGACAATATATGACTGGGTCAACTGACTTGTACCCTCACCATACAACTAGTATGGTCAGTCGTATGATGTCTAAAAAGTCCAACACCTAAGAAATTTATAAGGACCAAAACCCAGGGTATTTTAGTAGGATAGAGCAGCAACCACAATTCGAGATCAGTACAGGGATCCATCACGTAATCCTTTCATAGATCTTGAGATCAAGAGAGCTCTAGATATTCCATCACTACAGCAGCAGGTGGGACAGAGGCATCCCAAGCTCTACCTGGTTTTATATACTCTTTGGTTCTTTGGGATGATTTGGTACAGTTATTGGGGTTATTTAGTGGTCTAGAGGGAACTTAGCCTGCAACACATGGTGATTTTGATTTAGAGGCACAGCCTATAACAACGACGCCTAGGATAGAGGTTTCACGAGCATTAGTAGTCCCACAGCCAGTACTAGCCTAGCTAGTTATGTTTTTAGAGAAGCACAAAATATTGGGATAATTTTTTAGATTGAATCCACCCAGATTCTCTGGGACCTCAGGAAAGAGTGTTTATGAGTTCCTATCTAATTGCGAGGAAAAGTTATAGAATTTGGGGTTGGTCGAGTCACATGGAGTGAAATATGTTGCTTATCAGATAGACAAGATAACAAGAAAGTGTGAAGGGGTTATATTGATTCCATACCAACTAGATCTCTACTAATGACTTAGACATAATTCTCTGAGGCTTTTTTAAGGAAATATATGCCTCGTAGAATGAGCAGACATTTTTGAGATGAGTTTTTTTCTTTGAGACAGGGTTTTATGTCTATGGTTGAGTATTAGGCAAAGATTTTATAAGTTAGCCAGACATGCCAGTTTGATTCTTCTCATGAATTATGAATGAATTCTTTGTCAGGGAATTGATATTACCACTTCATAAGGTTACACAGTTTGGTGACTTTAGGGAAGTCTTTTTCTGATATTGCTAAGTATGTATATTATATAGAGGAGGTGGATCATGAATTCCAAGTGGGCAGTGATAAGAGACCTCATTACCAGGGCTTTTATAGTGAGAGCCACATCGGTTCATAGTTCACAAGATTAGGATTTCATAGTAGCTACCCCCAACAATAGCCTTATCAACATCAAAGTTAGCCTTTCAGCCAGTTCAAGAATCGCTTCAGATATTAGATAGGGTTTAACTCGATTATAGTAGTTCCATTGTTCAGAGTAGTAGTTAGCCACAGAGGGGTGTTTAGTCAGAATCATCGAGTTGAGTTGGTCATTCTATATTTTCTTGACCTTCTAGATAGATTAGGGTGCTCAGGGCATGTTATGACTATGGGATTATTGGTCACTTCTCCCACGAGTGTCCTCAGTATGGCATGGTTGTGCCTTCAGCTTAAACTGCATAGTCGATCAGAGAAGTATCGCTGCAAGCTAAGGGTTGTGCATAGGGTCATATGAGTGGTCCCAGGGTTCTAGATATAGTCCATTGGGAGGTAGGACAGGTGGCTTGACTGTCACCTAGTACAGTAGTGGACAGGGTCATTTGTATGCTATACCAGGTAGTCTAGAGACCGAGACTTCGGATGTTGTGATCGCAGGTATAATTTTTGTATACCATCAGCTAGCTTCTACTTTGTTTGATATCGGTTCTATATTTTCATATGTTTATGCTTATTTTGTATCAGATTTATGTTTATGTTTGGTGCTTTTATCTGTGTCATTATAGCTACCCTAGTGGGTGATTCTTTAGTATTGGATTGGGTATATAAATCTTATTTGGTGACTGTTCTGGAGTTTGATACTCGAAATGATCTCATTATCCTAGACATGGTAGATTTTTATATAATTCTAGGCATGGATTGGTTATCTCCTTACTATGCGATCTTGAATTATTTTGCTAAGACTATTACCTTATCCTTGCCTGGCGTACCGTCGATTGTATTGTATGGTTCTGTTAGCCATGCACCAATGGGGATTATCTCTTATATTTGGGTTAGGAGACTGATATTAAGGGGTTGTTAGTAATTTCTTGCGTATATTGGGGATGTTAGTACTGAGAGTCCATCACTTGACTCCGTTCCTATTGTTCGTGAGTTTTCTACTATGTTTTTGACTAACCTACCTGTCCTTCCTCTTGAGAATGATATAGAGTTTATTATTGACCTCAAGCCAGGCACCGTACCTATTTTTAGGGCTCCATATTGTATGAATCCTGCTGAGCTAAAGGATTTGAATAGTCAGATTTAAGATCTTCTAGGTAAGGGTTTTATCAGACCGAGTATATCTCCATGGGGTGCTCTAATTCTATTTATAAAGAAGAAATATGGTTTTATGCATATTTGTATACACTATAGGTGGTTGAATAAGGTAACCATGAAGAATAAGTATCCTATGCTTCGTATAGATGATTTGTTTGACCAACTTTAGGGTGTGGTAGTATTTTCTAAGATATATTCGAGGTTTAGTTACCATCAGTTGAGAGTTAGGGCTATGAGCATCCCTAAGACAACCTTAACAATCGTCATTATGAGTTCTTGGTAATGTCTTTGGGATTTAACAATACCCCAACAACTTTTATGTATTTGATGAATCATGTGTTTAGGTCATATTTGGACTCCTTTGTGATAGTATTTACTGATGATGTTCTGGTATGCTTAAGGAGTAGGAAGGAGCATGAGCAATATTTGAGGACTGTGCTCTACACTTTGATAGATTATCAAATTTATGCCAATTTCACAAAATACAAGTTTTGGCTTGAGTCTGTAGCCTTATTAGGGCATATAGTGTCCAAGAATGGTATTATGGTAGAACATACAAAGTTTAAGGTTATTTGTAGTTGGACTAGGCCTACGGCACCTACTAAGGTTAGCAATTTTATTATGTTGGCAGGTTACTATAGGCGGTTCGTTGAGGATTTTTATTATATTGCATCCTCTATGACTAGATTGACCACGAAGGATGTTTTGTTTCAGTGGTCTATGAGTTGTGAGGTGAGCTTTCTATAGCTCAAGTATTTGCTTACTTCATCTCCTATTCTGACTCTTCCAATTAAGGAAGAGGGTTTTACTATCTACTGTGATGCATCTAGTGTTGGTATAGGGTGTATTCTGATGTAGCAGGATTGTATAATTGCATTTGTGTCGAGGCTGCTAAGGGAAAATGATTGTAACTACCCCACTCATGACTTGGAGTTGGAAATGGTAGTGTTAGCACATAAGATTTGGAGACATTATTTATATGGTGTTTTCTATGAGATATTTACTGATCATCATAGTCTTTAATATATTATCACCCAGAAAGAGCTTAATTTGAGGAAGGGTAGATGGATTGAGTTGCTGAAGAGCTATGATATCTATATTCTCTACCATTCAAGTAAGGTAAATCTGGTAGTGGATGCCTTGAGTCGAAAGTCAGTGAGTATGGGTAGCTTGGGCTTTATTTTAGTTTCTCAGCGATCGTTGGCTTTGGACATTCAGTCCTTAGCTTACTTGATGGCTCATTTGAATATTTCTGACCCTCGGAGGACATTGCTAGTGTAGAGGCCAGATCTACCTTATTAGACAAGATTCGAGGTCGACATTTTAAGAACAACAGGCTTCATGACATTTGAAAACAGGTGTTGAGAGGTGATTTTTGGAGGGCTACCTTAGATTCTTAGGGTTTTTTGAGATTTAATGGTCGTATTTGTGTTTTCAGGGTTGGAGATTTGATTTAGTTGATTCTTCACGAGGCTCATAGCTCCAAATACTCTATTAACCCTAAGACAACAAAGATGTATAGGGATTTGAGGTAGTATTACTGATGGAATGGTATATGGAGAGATATAGTAGGATTTTTGGATCGATGCCTTTGTTGTTAGTAGGTAAAGGTCGAGCACAAGAAGCCTGGTAGATTACTTCAGCAGCTACCCTTTCTCGAGATAAAGTGGGAGTGAGTTACTATAGAATTTGTAGATGTATTGCCTCACACTTCTCATGATTTTGATAGCATTTGGGTTATCGTGAATCAATTGACTAAGTTTGTAAATTTTATCCTAGTTAGAGTTTTCTACAGTGACGAGAGGTTAGTCTGTGTTTATATTTAGGTGGTGGTTCACTTACATGGTGTACCTATGCCCATTATTTCATACGGAGGCTTTTAGTTCACTTCTAACTTTTGGAGGATATTTCAGGAGGAGTTGGGTACCCAGGTTTAACTCAGCACCACATTTCACTCCCAGACTGATCGGCAATTAGAGTGGACTATCCAGGTCTTGAAGGACATGCTCTGTTCTTGTGTGTTTGATTTTGGGGGTGGTCAATGGGACCAGTTTCTACCATTTGCTGAGTTTACATATAATAACAACTTTTATTTGAGTATTCAGATGGTCCTATTTGAGGAGCTATATGGTAGGCGATTTCAATCTTCTATTGGTTGGTTCGAGACTTTTGAGGCTTGGTGTCGTGGCACAGATTTGCTTCTTGAGTCATTGTATCGAGTTAGGGTGGTTCAAGATAGGATACGAGTAGCTTAGAGTAAGCAAAGAAGTTATGCTGACCGCAAACGTTGTTCATTAAGGTTAAGAGTTGTTGGTAGGGTCTTCCTACGAGTATCGCTCATGAAGGGCGTGATGAGGTTTGAAAGAAGGGACAAAATTAGCCCTAGATATATTGGAACCTTTGAGATCCTACAGACAGTTGGGGAGGTAACATATTTGTTTTCATTACATCCTGCCTTCATAGTTATTCACCCGATATTTATGTATCAATGTCGCGATAGTATATTCTAAATGAGTCGTATGTGCTTTGGTAGGACTCTGTTTAGTTGGACGAAAGGTTAGAATTTGTAAAGTAGCCTATTTCCACTTTGGCTAAAGATATCAGACGGTTCCGCTCTAGGGACATTCCAGTAGTTAAGGTTCAGTAGCATCACAGTCTGGTGGAGGAGACTATCTACGATACTGAGCATGAGATGTGGGCACAGTATCCCTACGATTTGAGCCTTCAGGTATTTCCTTATCTATTAATTTTGTGGAAGAAACTCCTTTAAGTAGTGGATATTGTAATGACCCTCACAATCATTTTTCTTGTTCTCATACATTTCAGGTGTTTAGAGTATTTCTATAAATGACCCAAGTTATTTATGACTTGCTGGGACTGACAATTCACTTTCCATCATGATTTCTTAGGATTGGTTTAGTTATTGATTAGTCATGATTATTTTCTTTAATTACTTCTTGTGTGGCCCACCAACTTATGGGGGTATGATTGGGTTAATTGTCTTCTTCAGTATGTCTGGCGTGCTTATAAGGGCCCAATTAGGTTATGTTTTAGTTTGCCTTTTATTAGGACGTTATTTATCTTTTTGTATCGCTTTTACTTATTCCTTTATCTCATTTTCATAGCTCGATAGTTGTTTATATTTCTATCCTTAGTTACTGTTGACTTAGACTATGCCCTGGCATTTTACTTATACTTTTCTTGTATTAGACTCAGTCTACCGATGATGCCTACTGAGTACCCATTGCTTTGGTACTCATACTACACTTTTGTATCTTTTTCCTGATGCAGATCCGAGTACTAGCATCTAACACGACACGAACCAGGGCCTAGTCGTATCGGTCATCTCAAGTTAGACTCGGACCGAAGACTGCCCCAACACCCAACCATAACCGCCCTACACCCAATGTCGGATGAATTCCAAACATATAACAAGATAAACAAATATAATTAAAAGACATTTAAAGGAGTTCATAACCATAACCAACCAAATATCTAACCGGTGTCAACCCCAATACAAATACCAATACCAAGGTTGACACCAATACCGTTAACGCCTATGTCTATACTAGTCCCACAAAGCCTCTAACCAAAAACAAAGAACATCCGATCGGGACATGCCCCTGACCATAGCCAAAATCAAAGTCTAAGAAATAAAAATAATGTAAAGAAGTCCATAGCATGAAATTGAGTCTTCCGGAGTATGGAAGCTCACTACTTCAGCGTGACACAAAGCTGTCCCCGAAACCAAGTCACTGAGCTGGAAGAGTAGTATCGTCGGTTCCTGCATCGCGTGGGGATAGAATACTCAAAGACGGTTAGAGAAATTAATGCTAGCATGTACTCAGGAATCAGGATAAAATAATGTCATTGTTCAAAACCAAACTAAATAACTATGTGCAATCACATGCATATATATATATATGCTGGGAAAGAAAATCGGGTTTAGCATGTATTTAATACATTAACCTGGGTTGTGTTAGCTCTTCCGTCCTAAATCTACCCATGGTCTATATGGGTTCAGTTCCCCTTGCTGAAAAGGTCCTGGTGCGTGTTAGCCACACGAACTAGAGAAAAAACCTGAGATGACTAGTACATCTCCCAAAATATAAGTGTGACATCATGCACACGAGTATCAAGACCAAACCTCACATCGGCAAACATGAGTTTCCATTTTTGGTCCCACTGGAACCTCCACCTTCCATGACTTTGCTAACACGATCTCTTTTAAGCCCATATTAAAGCTATTCACACATAACCAACCATTTACCAAGGAGTCTTTTTATTTAGGCGTTTACCGTTGGTATCGTCATACCAAAATTAGAGTTTGCAAGTCTATTCATTTATGCCACACCAAAGACATTAAACCAATTTGACTCCAACATTTTCAATTAAACCAATACAAAGGCCACCAAGGCCTTTCTAATCCATTTTAACCCAACCAACCCAATTTAAGTTCCATTACCATATTATGCAATGCAAAGGTTTCAAGAATACTCAAACTATGTGAGAAAATCATTCTCATTGGCATTTTAATAAACATGTTGAGGGAATATAGTTTCCAAAAGCATAACCAAGTATAAATTGACCATTCCCATGCAACCACAAGTTCAAATCATATTTCTAACATGAAAAATCATAAGTAAAACATGGGAAAGCATTATCCAACTAAGTAAAACCAAAACACCCAACATCTATTTCAAAACCAAAATAATACCACAATAATACCATGAAAATCATTCATTAAAACATGTTTTTAGTTAAACTAACAATGAGGGAGGAGTAACATGCCTTACACATCAAGAAAGACAGAGAATCACCCTCTAGAGCCTTAATTGATTGCCTTGAAGAAACCCTAACCTTTTCTTGAACCAAGAACTTGAGAGAAATTTTAAGAGATTTTTAAGTGTGTTTGTTTTAGAATAATAGGTTAATGAAGTCCCAAAAGGTGTTCTATGGTGTGGGGTCAAAATGAGTTAAGAGGGGAAATATCCAGAATACCCCCAACTTAAACTGTAAAAATCCTGCAGGTGGTTACGAGTTGACCCTCCAACTCATCACCATATGATACGATTGGTACCATCCACTCGTAACCAGAACAGAAAGTTGGGTACCCACACACTATTCACCATACAACTACATTACCTCAACTCGTGACCATACCAAACGACTAGTATGGTCTAGTCATACCCAAGACAGAATCCAAAAGGATTGACGCTGGACAACATAGGATTTGACTATACCACTCGTACCCTATACTTACAGCTCTTAGTGAGCCACTCGTACTCACAACCAAGTTAAGTTATACTAAGTTTCAGATAAAATGAAGGATCAACCCAATGACCCATTACGAAACCATACGATTCGTACCCACCAAGTTGTAACCATAACAGAAACCTAACCATCACTCACTGGACGCCTTACGAGTTGGGTCACCTGACCCGTATCCATACCATATGACTCTTATGGTGAGTCGTCACAAGGGTAGTGAACTCAAAGCTCAGGAAATTTTCAAGGGCCAAAACCAAGGGTGTTTCAATTCTCCCCCACTTGGATCATTTGTCCTCAAATGATGGAATAAGGTAGTACAAGCACGATTTGGACTCCACACACCTCTACTCTTTTTTTTTTTAACTAAGTTAGAAAACAGAGATGTAAGGAAATCAATCTTTCCTTTAACTAAGTTTGAAAACAAAATTGTTAAGACGAACATATACCTTGCACATAAATTTTTGGAATGGGGATTATGAATGGATACTTGGAATTAATATCCTCTTCAGCTTCCCATGTAGCCTCTTCCACCTTATAGTTTCTTCATAGAACCTTTACCGAGGCTACGTCCTTGGTCTGCAACTGATGAAACTGTCGATCAAAGAGCTAAATCGGGATTTCCTCATAAGATAGGAAATCCAAAATACCAACATCTTTAATAGGCATAATTTGGGATGAATCACCTATACACTTCCTCAACATAGAAATTTGGAATATCGGGTGGATGAAGCTTAAAATAGAAGGCAACTCCAACTCATTCGCAATATTATCAACCCTTCTCAAGATCAAGTACAAACTTACATACTGTGGACTGAGCTTCCCCTTCTTCCCAAGTCGCATCACTCCCTTCATGGGAGACACCTTTAGGAACATCCTATCCCAACCTCAAACTCTAACTTCCTACGCCTTACATCCGCATAGGACTATTGGTGATTATAGGAAGATTAAGCCTATCCTGAATCACCTTTACCTTCTCCATGGCTTAGTGAACCATGTCCAGGCCAAATATATCAGCCTCACCAACCTCGAACCATCCAATTGGATACCTACACCTCCTACTATACAAGGCTTCAAACGGAGCTATCCCAATGCTAGAGTGGTAGTTATTATTATAGGCACACTCTACAAGAGGTAAATGCTCAACCCAACTACCACAATAGTTAATCACATAAGCATGAAGCATATCCTCCAATGTCTGAATAGTCCTTTTTTGCTTGCCCATTCGACTATGGGTGAAAAGAAGTACTAAGACTCACCTTGGTCCTTAAACTTTTGTGAGACGATCGCCAAAAATGAGATAAAAACTGTGTACCATGATCAGAGATGATAGAAATAGGTACCCAATACAACCTTGCAGAATCCTCAGCCAAGAAGTTAGTCCTCACTAGTAAAAAGTGAGCTGACTTTTTTATCCTATCCACGATGACCCAAACCGAATCAAATTAATTATGAGATCAAGGAAGGCCAGTAATGAAATCCATATTAATCACTTCCTACTTCTACTCTGGAAACTCAATTTCTTGATATAATCCTCCGGGCCTTATGTGCTCAACTTCCACTTGCTAGCACACCATGAACTTGGCCATACAATTTGCCACATCCCACTTCATATTGTTCCACCAATGCATCTCCTTGAGATCATTATACATTTTTGTCAAACCAGGATGAACAACATAGCGTGACTCATGTGCTTTAGCCAAGATCCTCTCTCGCAAATCATCTACGTCGGGACCACAAAATCTTCCTTAGTATCACAAAGTACTATCACCACTAATGTCAAAGTCCATCACCTTATGCACACCTACATCGCCCTTGATCCTCGTCAAAATAGGATCTGACATGTGATTCTCCTTGATTTCAGTACCAAGAGACGACCACACCACTTCCTGCAAAAACAAACTACCATTTTTGGAGTCTAAGAGAGGAACTCCAAGGTTAGCCAAATGGTGAATGTCCTTCACCAATTCTCGCTTCTCCTTATTTAGCTAGACTCCTTATGGATAACCTGCTAAGAGCATCAGCAACCACGTTAGCTTTACTTGGGTGGTAGTGAAGACTCATGTCATAATCCTTGAAAAGTTTGAGCTATCTTCTTTGCCTGAGGTTAAGCTATTTCTTGGTAAATACATACAACACACTCTTATGACCAGAAAAGATGTCAACATGCACCCCATTCAAATAGTGATGCTAGATTTTCAATGCGAACACCACCGCTAACAATTCCAAATCATGAGTCAGATAATTCCTCTCATGCACCTTCAACTATCTAGAGGCATAAGCTATCACCTTGCCATGCTGCATCAAAACGCAACCAAGCCCCACATGGGATACATCACAGTAGACCACATACCCATCTGTGATTTCTGGCAAAGTAAAAAATGGAGCCAAAGTTGACTTATCCTTCATCTTTTGAAAACTACCCTCACAAGCATTAGACCACAGGAACTTTACCTTCTTCTAAGTCAACTTTGTCAATGGGATAACAATAGTAAAAAAACTCTCCACAAACCTTATGTAGTAGCCAGCTAAACCCAAGAAGCTTCGAATATTAGTTGGAGTCGTGGGTTTAGGCCACTGCTTAACCACTACTACCTTCTTTGGATTCACTATGATCCCTTCACTAGAAATGACATGACCTAGAAAAGTGACAGCGTTCAACCAGAATTAACATTTCAAAAATTTTCCATACAACTGCTGCTCCTTCAGGGTCTGTAACATAATGCGGAGGTGATTGACATGATCCACCATGCTCTTAGACTACACCAGTATATCATCAATGAAAACAATGATGAAAAAATCTAGATACTGATAGAGGACCCTATTCATCAAATCTATGAATGTCGTCGGGGCATTGATCAACCCAAAAGATATAACCAGAAACTCAAAATGTCCATACCGGACACGGAAGACAGTCTTAGGGATATCTGCCTCCCTAATCCTTAATTGATGGTACGGGATCAAAGATTAATCTTGGAGAAAAATTTAGCAACCTATAACTGATCAAACAAATCATCTATCCTTGGAAGAAGATACTTATTCTTTGCCGTTACCTTATTCAACTGGTAGTAATCAATACACATTCTAAGGGAACCATCTTTATTACACACGAACAAAATAGGTGCACCCCAATGGGACACACTAGGACGGATAAAACCCTTGTCTAAAAGATCCTTTAGATGCTCCTTAAGCTCCTTCAACTTAGCTGAAGCCATTCTATATGGGGGAATAAAAATTAGAAGAGTGTTTAGCATAAGATCTATCCTAAACTAAATCTCCCTATTGGGAGGGACACGAGGAAAATCATCAGAGAATACCTTAAGAAATTTATTCACCACCGGGACAGAATGCAAAGATAGACCCTGTGAGTTTGAATCTTTAACCCGAACTAGATGATAGAGGCACCCACTGGAGATTAATCTCTGAGCTTTAAGATACGATATGAACCTCCCTTTAGGAGATAGGGAACCACCCCCTACTCAATAAATGGCCCATTAGCAAACTTAAAGACAATCTTACGGGTCCAATAGTTGAGAGATGCATAGCATTAGTACAATCAATCCATCGACATGACATCAAAATCAACCATGTCTAATTCAATTAGATCCACCAAAATTTCTCGAACACCCATAAATACCACACAACTCCTATAGGCTCTGCCAGCTACCACAGAACTACCCACCGGGTAGAAATAAAAAAAGATTCCAAAATACACTTGGGACTAAAATCAAAATGCAGAGCCACATAAGAAGGAGTGGAACCCAGATTAAGTAAACAATGCACATCACAGAAAAAGAGTTTTAACATACCAGTCATGACATCAGGCAATGCCTCAGACTCCTGCTGGGTAGTGAGAGCATAGAGACAGTTTTGACCTATGTCGGAGCCAGATGGTGCACCTTTTGGTTCTTGAGCTGATGAAGAGGCAACTGGAACCTTGTTCACCCCTGAAGAAACCTTGGCCACTGGACAGTTCTTAATCATGTTCCTTGGCTGACCATAACGAAAGCACTTGTCCCTTTTTTCTTAACAGTAACCCCAATGCAAAATCACCAATAAATTTGCAAGAAGGATATGAGATTAGGTACCCTGTGCCCTATAGTTGTCACCAACATGGAAATGCCTGTCACCCGATGACTTTGGGTAGGGAGCACTAGCCATCGAGTAAGACCCAAAAATTCCCCACTTCTTCTTGGGCAACTTCCCATCATCCTTACCACACTGCTAATGGCCACCACCCTACTCAGAAAATCTAAACTTCTTGGTCTACTTTCCCCTATCTCAGCCTACTTCTTCTTCTCTCCCTCTACCTGCTGTATGTACAAAACTAACCTGGAGATATTCATGTCCTTAATCAGCAAGGCAGCTTTACTTTCTAATATTAACTCTCGAGACAACCCAGAAGCAAAATTCCTTATTTTATCCCTCATGTTATAAACTAACTCCAGAGCATACCGAGATAATTCATAAAATTTCAAGATATACTCCTTGACTGGCATCTTATCTTGCTTCAGATTTAGAAACTCTTCTGCCTTTGCTTCCCTCAGCTCTTGAGGAAAGAAGTGGTCCAGGAAAATATTAGAAAAATCCTCCTACAGGGATGACTCAACATAGTCACCCCTTGAATGATCCCATTCCTCATACCATTGATACGCCACATTTTTCAGCTGGTAGGCGGCAAACTTTACGCCCTCCATATTCGTGGTATGCATAACATAGAAGATCTTTTCCATCTCATCCAAAAAATCTTGAGTATCCTCCTCAACCTTAACACCTGTATAGGTTGGAGGATTTAACCTCATGAACTAGACAACCCTTGTAGCCTCAGAT